>NW_009939206.1:19620-45547 GCF_000696875.1 Nestor notabilis | reverse complement strand
GCGGGGTGCTCCGTAGCGAACAGCCGAAGGGCAGAGAACAGAGGTAGCAGCGATGCCTCCGACCGAGCAGTAGCATCTCTGATTTTGAG
Organism: Nestor notabilis; assembly: GCF_000696875.1. Lineage (NCBI taxonomy): Eukaryota > Metazoa > Chordata > Aves > Psittaciformes > Psittacidae > Nestor > Nestor notabilis. Next base: position 45,458 of record NW_009939206.1, on the reverse strand, counting down.
GTCTTGCTCTGTAAAGTGAATGCTAAACTGGAAGTTGGTTTAGTCCAGGAGATGGGCATGTTGCTGTAACCATGCTTGTACTAGAGACTGCCGTATCCCTGGAGAAATCTTCTTTCAAATACGTGCTGTTGCATTGCAGGTATTTTGGTGTAGAGGTTACTTATTTTAGACCTCCTCATCCAGAAGGTTTTCTTTCCTTCACTTTAGTGTCACTGAAAGAAGATAAAAATCTGTGAGCATAGTATTGTCTGCCTCCAGAAACAATATTTAGAGCCATCTCTTGATGGCATGGAGAGCCAGCCCCTGTTGGTTCTTCACAGATTTTCCTAGCTACTCTAGATTTTAAAGTGAAGAAACTCAAAAATCCAGCTGCAAGTTTTATGTCTTTGGTTATTTGTTGGGTAGCCTTGGTTGGCTAATGGAAAAGGATGATGAGGGTTGGTTTTTTCCTTCTTCTTAGTCATTTGCTTAGCATTTAAAACATGTCAGGGACTGGTAGGGAAATGCCTTTCTTGTTAGAAAGAATATCAAAGAACTCTATTTGTAAGGAGTGTTACATGGAGACATTTATAGTCAGCAAACTGTTTTATATAGCCTACAGCACTTGGCTTTTCTTAATAGTGTGGGAAAAGAAGGCAGTTGGCGCTTCTGAGAAGTGAGGCCAGGGTCTCCTAGCAGAGCTGGTGCAGCTCCCTGCACATGTTCCTTCCTGCTGGGCACAGAAGCTGGTGTCTGAATAGTTTCTGCTTGTTTGTATTGACAGAGCGTTTAACACAACTCCGAGCATTAACGAGTGTGGTGGTCTCAGTTCTTGCCCTGATCCTGCAAGAAGAGTGTTGCATTTTATCCTCAAGTGCCCTGAATCCTGCTAATGAGAAACTGAGTTCCTTAGTGTTGAAAAATCAGCATCAGACCCCAGCCCACCCCCCGACACACTCTCTCCCTCTCTCTGTCTCTCTCTCTCAAGTTCCTGGGTTTTGTGGTTGAAAGTGTCAGGCTTTTCTAGTGTGTGGGCAGGTGGTCGATGGAAAGGATTATTGACTCAGCATTCAGGAGGCAGCCCCACGAGCACTGTGTCTCCCAAGCACAGGAAGGGTTTTGACAAACAGCGAAAGTCCAGCAGAGCCTGTTCTGATGGTCTCCACGCCTGAAATGTGAGGAGAGGCTGATAGAGCTGGGGCTGTTCAGCACCCTTCAGGAGAAGGGAAGGCTTAAGGGGGATCTCAGCGCTGTCTTCCACTGCCTAGCACATGCTTGCAAAGAAGGTGGGATCAGACTGTCTTCAGAGGCCTCACTCCTGACTTGTGAATCCTTGGAGCCAGCTGCTGGAAGGCAGGACGTAGGATCCAGGCATAAAGGGGCTGCAACTGTGTGCTTTTAGGTTTAGCTTTTATCCATATTGCCACTTCTCCTCCTTTTCTATGTTGGTTACTTTTATTCTTCATTACTTGGTGTTTGCTTCCACACCACACTTGTGCTTGATTTTTTTAACTCCTCAGTTTCAATTTTTCTTCTGTCCCCTCCTTTGATTTGATCATCTACTTTTCCCCTGTGCCTGTCTTGGTGACTGATTCTCACCTGCTGTGTATTCAGTTCTCTGTGGTGTCATCTTTTTTTATCTTTAATTTTTGCCTTTCAGTGTTCATGAACCTTCAAATGAAATAGCTCTAAAAATGTCCCTTGTGTTCTTCTCTCCTGACATGCAGAGGCGGGAGTAGGAATGAAGTTCAGGCTCAGGGAAGCATGGGTTGGATCTGCAGTGTTGTAATCCTAGGAAATGTCCTGGAGTTCTGAAGCAATGGCAGTGTCTGAGGGGACTGGCAAATAGTTGTCTCCTCATGTGCCCTGTGGTTAAGATGAGGAGGATCCATCCAGTGAAGAGCTAAGACCAATCACTGATTGCAGTGGTTAGTTAAAAACCATTCTCCCTTAGAGCAGTGCAGTGGCTCCTTCAGATGTGACTGGGGTTCTGCTCAGTCCTGGTATCAGCTGTTAGGAGATGCATTCATATCACAGCCATTCCTTCAGAGGGGGCACAGGGAGGGTTTCCCTCATCTACTCAACCATCTGTTTCAGGGAGTTTGCATGGTTCTTTTGCAGCACCAGTTTCTTGGCTGAAACCAGCCGGTGAGTTTGGAATAGAGGCATTCATGCGCTAGACATCTTACGTGGGCAGGCTGTGCTTCCTCAGGAGACCAGGCTGAAAATCTGCTCATGTTGAGCAGTCGGATCTGTGTCTTGGAGAGGTGACTTCAGCCTGTGCCGCCTTTAGCATGACTTCTGTAAAACCGCTTGGTGCCTGGCACAGAGGTAGCCGGGCTTCCACCTTCATTCTGGCTCCTTCATTCTGGTGGTGGTGACTTCTCCATGTTGCTTTTGCAGCTTTTGGCAGGTTGTGGATGAGAATGTCCAAGTATGCTGGGTTTCTTCCTGATGTTAAACTCATTTTACCAGGAGGAATTGATATTACTGGGTACAGAGCAGTCCTTTTAAAACTTTGCGAGTTAATTCCTCCTCTGAGCAAAAGGTTTGTTTAGAATTTTTTTTATTTTGGCCCTGCGCAGGGAGCTAAAACCCGTGGGTGTGTGTGGGTCCCCAAAAATATCCAACATCAAAAAACCCCAACCAACCCAAAAGCCCCAAACAAAACAACAACAAAAACCCAAACAAACCCTGAAACACACAGATACGCACACCCCCATGGATAGATTCCTGTGTTGAAGAGAAGGGCACTGTTGTGTCAGACGTGGGTTTTGCTGTTGCTATGATTGTTGGTGTACCCTGCTCCAGGGCAAGGTGAAGCCATGCAGAAACTTACACATTTTCTTTACTTGATGGTAATTGGCCCTTACCTGGTGGTTTTGATCTTCAAAGCTCTTTTCTAATGCTAAGTAATTTTTGCATCATTCCAAAAATATTGACAAGAAGTAGGCTTGCTTTTGTAAGTGGGGAAAACTGATTTTGATAAAGTGACTTGCCCAAGGCTTCAGAATTAAGTCTTCTTCTGGGACAGTGTTAACTTTGGAAGCTCTTTGTGGCTGGTTCTGGGCTTAGTAGGAAGTGTTTTGAGCTTCTCTTACCTGTGCTGTACTCATGACAAACTTGAGGACAAGACCTTGCTGCTAGGGCTCTCACCAGTAACAAGGGTCTGAAGTGAGTCTTGAAGTCCAGAGCATGTGGCTGAAAGTATGGAACTGCAGATGTTTGGGGTTTTTTTTCCAAAATGTATTAGGATACAGTAAGTTCTTGGAGTACACTGTTGGGATAAGAAGAGAGCTTGCTAGTGTCACTGGGTCAAACTAGATCAGAACTCGTATTCTGCTAGTGGGACATGCCCATAATAAGAATATCCTGGGGGTCAGAAAGGCTTTGGTCAGAGCTTATGTCTTCATTAGACAGTGGATAATCTAGATGTGACACTTGGATACCAGTCTCTGCTGCTTCTGCAGAACTGGTCAGCTGACCTTTGGTATTGGGAACCCACGGATATGTGGTGGCATTTCATAATAGGCAGAAAGCTTGTTTTCACCAGAAGCCTGTAGCTGGCCAGTTTGTGGTGTTTGCCTCTGAGAGAGCCCTGTTGTGTTAGCCAAGTTGCTCCTGGTGGTCTTTAGTACCACAGAGCTACAGCAGTGCTATTTCTTCCATCTGTCAAAGGAAACTGAAGCACAGAGTGCCTGGGTAGAAGCTGTGTTGCAAACACATGAATGAGGCAGTGTCAGGTGGGATAGAAGTGTACCACAAATGGCTGCTAATCCTATCAAAATCTGAGGTGTGACAAAGGCATATGTGATTCACTGTGGTTGCTTTTGGAGTTTGCCGTGGTCTGTCTGGTTTGGCCAGTGTCTGTGGCTCCAATAGTGAATTCAGTTTTGCTTTTTCTCAAGGTGGATCTAGCAGCTGCCTCCTTCTCTCAGTTTTTCCGTTTCCTCATGCTCCTGAGTGCTGTTCCAGGTCTCTTAAGCCACTAGTTTGCTTCTTGGTTGCCTTTTGCAGTTGCATTTCTAGCAGCTTTGGCTTTAGTGAATAATCCCAAAAAAACCCATCTTTTGTGGTTTATGTTGTGCTACACTTCTACCCTTATCATTGGTGGATCTCACATGTGGGCTGTGACTTTCTCACTGGGATATGGTGAGAAAGTCACAGCTTAACTATTGCCCTGAGTCTGGTCTATCCTTCCTTTTGGGTCACATCTCTCTCTTTGCTGTAAGGTCTTTTGAAGGACAGCTTGTCATGCTACTTCCATAACTTCTCTATCCTGCCTGTGACCGATCCAGCGCTGTGGCACAAATGCTGCTGGACACTGGCACTTGGCAGTTATGTTGGAGCTGGGGACCAGATGCCTTCAGGCTACTCAGGATTTATGTGCCCCGACAGAGGATTTTTTGGTGAAAGGTGAAAGGCTGGCAGGTGAAGTGGAGGTCCTCAATTCACATAATATGCCTTACTGTAAAACGTCAGCAGCATTTTTCAGTATTGATTGTGTCTCCTGGTGCTGTATTCTCACTTTATCATGCAAATAGAGCTGGGTAGGCTGACATTTCACTGGACTTGCATTGTCTTATTTAATGGAAAAGTTGCTATCAAAAGAAATTGCTTGTAAAGAATATGGTAATATCTTTTTTTTTTTTAACGTAATAATTGATAATTTGAAGCAGCATTTGAGCAGGGGAAAAGGACTCTGAAATCATGCATGAAACTGGAATAAAATGTAAGCTGCTGTCCCTTCCATCTGAACATCTCTGAGCACCTCTCTGAAAGTCACTGAATTAAACAGCAAGAGTGTAGTTCACAGTTCTTGTACAAGGAAGTAATGTATTGTCCTACCCAATGACTATTATCAGGCTAAATGATAGTTGAAAGAGTCCCTTTGTATTTGGATGCTCTTGTGGAACTGAGCAGAGCTTGAATGTCCCCTGCTGCACTGTCCTTCCCTTCTGCAATAACCTGGTACCAGCTCGTAGCACTGGCTGAAAATACCACATCCATAAGATTTTAATGTGTGACTGTGGCTCTTCACTCAGCAGCTTCTTGATGAAGTCTGAGAGATCAGCTAGTTACTTGAGAGTGGCCTCATATCTGACTGTCCTGATGGTGATTAAACAAGTCATCACTTCAGGGAACTTGAAGGATTTTGTAATGGGCACATATGCTTCCTGTTGGCACTCAACGTGTCCCACTTGAAAACATGATGCATAAGTGATTACTTCATTTTAATCTGTCCTTAGTCTTTTAAAAAGTTCTGAGATGTGAAAATACTGGAGTGTTACACGTGATAGTGTGTGCTAATAGGCTTGAACTCTTCCAGTGCTGCTTTTCCCTGAAGCAATTGGCACTATGTTAACATTGTTGGAGAAATGCTGCCACAACCAATAAACTGAGTTTCTCAAGCAGGTTCTTATTTTCCAAAGCGCAGTGTCCTGGTTGAGGTGAGCCAGTACAGGAAACAGGTCCTGCACAGCTCGTAATCTTGAAGGGAAGCAGGATCTTACGGCTTTCTGAAGGCATGACCAAAAGAAGGGTGGGAAATCTAATGATGCCGTACGTCATGAACAGGATATGATACTTGCTTTAATTATATAAATGTGCCCAGAGGCATACTGGTGTATCAGGCGCACGTGTGTTCTTTTGACTTTTACTGTTTTTCAAGGAGGTAGTAAATTAAGAAGGATGTATGTAGGAGGGCCGAGGCATCTCGACTTACTCTACAGCTTGTTCACACTCTGTGGTATGTTTTGCATGTGTTGCAGTATGCAGAAACAGATGGCATGTTGCATTCACTGTTTTGTTTTATTTTTTCTTTGCATTCAGGTTCACTTCCCTGATGTTGAACGAGTGGAGTGGCTGAATAAGGTGAGGAGTCATCTGCTCTGAGCTGCATCGTAGCACAAACTCTGTGGGCCAGGTCTGAGAAACTTACCAAGTCACTACAGTACAGCTCAGTCATATCAGTGTCTGTACTTAAATCTTGGAGCCAACTCTTTAGTAAAGAATTGCCACTGAGATTTTGATGAGAGCCAAATGTGTGCCTGGTTGATAATACAGGTTTGATGAATTTGACCATAACACTTCATTCTGAGATGAAAAAAATAAAAGCAAGCAAGAGTGTGTGTGTATGTATGTATACATGTCTATATACATATGTGTGTAAGTATTATTTTAGCAAAAGCAGTTAGATTTCCTCTTATCAGAGAGGTCCCCAGGGAGCTCGGAGGCAGGTGCTCCCATAAGCGGTTTAGTCAAGCTTTCACTGGAACTGGACACTGGAATCCAAAGCAAAACAGTTGAACTTGCAAATTAGCACACAGTAACTATCCTGGTTTCTTTTTAGCAAACTTTCTTCTTCATGAAAAGCTCATTTCCACTCCTCTTTAAACAAACCTGACTCCAAGGAACTTTGTGACACTTTAGAGCAATTATGGACTATTGTTCACTAGCGACTTTAACCCTGGGCTTTTCTGGCTCAGCCCCTGAGGTTAGAAGCAGTCAATAGACTATAGTTTATGTAATAGTCTACAGTGCTGGAAACTCGCCCTTCAGTTCCTAAAACAAATTCTTTTGCTGAGGAGTTGAGATGAATCCTTCCATAAGGATGACTTAACTGCACAAATGTGACTTGGTAAAAGAGCAGACGTTAATAGCCAGGTGTTCTGTAATGTTTGTGTCTGTTTCTCAACAAAAGGTATCTTACACAATGAATTTTCAGAGTGTTTCTCCTTTTGCTATTCCTTAGGTCCTTGTACAGGCTTGGCCATACTTTGGGACAATCATGGAAAAAACATTTAAGGAAATTGTTGAACCAAAAATCAGAGCAAAGAATGTACACCTAAAAACATGCACCTTTACCAAGATCCACTTTGGTGAGAAGGTAGTGTAAATCCTTTTCAACATTTGCAGGTCAGTCTTTTCTGAAAAGTTTGGATGCAAGGGGAGTCTGATGTTCAGCTCCTTAATAGTACTGAGTGTTTAATAAAATGGTATTGGTACAACACTGCTGCCTGCTTTGTTCCCTCTTCATGGCGACTTGAGCGTCTTCACCATGAAGGAAGGATTGTATAGGTGACACATTCCTTCCCACCAGCTGTCAGTATCATGGGATTGGAGATAGAAAAAGGGTCATGTATCTGCATTTCTTCCTGTAATACCCTTGTGACAGGAGTTTTCAGGGCTTCCTAAAGCTTGCAGCCTGGACTACTTGCAACCAACCTTGTATTTGAGGACTGCCAAAGCTGTTCACACTGCCTTTTTAAGGGGAAAACTTGTATAATTTACTTACACTTCACATGCAGTTTTGTAAAGTCTTTAATGAATGATTCTGTACTCAAATTGATTGAGGTTAGTTGGATTCTTCACTTAGGCTTCTTGAGAGATGCTAGCTAAGTCGTATCTTGTTTGTCTTTATTTCAGTGTCCTAGAATCAATGGAATAAAAGCCTACACCAAAGAAATCGACAGAAGACAAGTTACCCTAGACCTGCAGATATGGTAATGTTACATCACTGATTATGTAGATAGTTCTTAACTCGCTGTGCATTTGACACCTGCGTGTGAGTAATCATGCTGGACTGAACGTGTGGTCCACTAAGACCAGCGTGAAGTGCAGAGGTCCTTATTTTATATTGACATAGAATGATAATCTGTCCCCAGCTGGATGTCCTCATTTACAGAAGTGAGATGTTGTGCATCAGCCTTTAAGTCAGAAAGCAGTGACATCTGCAAAGGTTTAGGTGTTACCTACTCTGTCCCATCACTGCTGCCATGGGTATAGGAATGTGTCCCTTGGCTTTGCCATTCATGGTAGTAAGAACCCAAGTTTTGGAATTGTATTTTCTGTTCTGTCAGCTCTCAGACATGGAGGCACTTGATCTGTCTCGTCCCACCATGTTTCCTGTTCAGTGCAACCTCTCCAGTTCTTCGAGAACTACTTGTGCTATTTATTTTTCAATTCCTTCCCCTAGATTAATCCTCTTGTTTTAATCACCATTTGTTCCATGTGCTACCCCACACATCTGCTTTTTTGATTACAGCTGTTCTCTGAGCAGAAAAGTGCCTCTAGCTCTATTAGCAACAAAAACAACAACGAAATTAGATAAAACATTTCATACCTCCCAGGCTGTTTTGAATGAGCTTGTGTGTTTTGTTAACAACAGAGGCAATGCAGAGCTGAATTTTCTCCTGGCTTAGCCTGGAGAATGGAATTACTGCGGGAATTGCCACTTGCATGCTGCTGTAGCTCTGTAAGTTTAGCAGTTTGAGCTGCCTAATTTAAACTGCTTTTCTTCATGGTAGTGCCAGAAAAAAGCAGTTGTGAAATTACAGAGCATCTTGGCAACAGCACAGAGCTGCTCAGAACTGTGCCTGCTGCTTAATGTGGCAATGGCATGGCAGCATCCCCAGCCCTGGCAGAGCACAATCACTCCCTGCAAAATGACATGCTTGATTTTTCAGCCAGAACATGTTGTGCTTCAGTGCTGTCAGCGAAATGCTCTTTGTAATAGCCAGACCAGTTTAGGAGCATTTGGCAAATCATTTGTGCTTTCCACCTTGACATTGAGGGATTTGATGCCTTCAAGGCTCTGCGGGAGGTTGCTGCTGTTCACTGTTAAACTACTTCTCCAGGCTGCTTCTCCCACATACTCATTTTCACTGTCTTTTAACAATCCTCTGCAGAGGGATTCCCCCACCTCCTTGTTCCTGTCCCTCTGGCAGACCCGTCAGCATCTCCAAATGGCCAAACACTTCCTGTTCCTCATCCTGATGATAACTTAGCCTGAACTGTCGTCTGATAACCCAAGTATTTTCTATATTCTCATGGGAGTGTTCAGACCACCTTGTCTCTTTGATGCGGTGTCTTCTCTGATGGGCTATGTTAAGGACCTGGTTTCTCTGATGTTAATACATGAAGATCAGTTTCTGCAACTAAGCTGGGAGTTGTGAAATGTACAGTGTCCGCAGGAGGTAGTGTATTCCACAAATGGAGAGAAGCAAATCTATGAGCATATGAGTGGTGGTGGTGTTTACCTGCCTTTTTCTGGATTGTCAAAGGAACTTTTTTTTTTCTTTAATCAAAGAAATGGGCAATTTCTACTTTTCTGGAGTGAGGCAAACCCCCATTACAAAACAGGCTCTCTTAGCTACATGAATAGCAGTGAGTGCTTGCACTAGTGGGACTGGTGTTGGGAGAAGAGCTGCTCATAGGAGATGGACTTGAGCTGCCCCAATGTGACTCTGCTGCTCTTTGCACTACCTCTCAGTTGCTTCATGCTGGTTTGGTTTAAATGGCTGGATCTGTCCAAAGAGCTGTGGCCTGGCATCACAGCTCTGGAGAAGAGAGCAATGTGCTCTGGGTGCCCGTGTGGTATACTTTGCAAGGCTGAGACTACAGTGACTGACTTTCCTCTCTGGGGTTAGATTTCAGAGAAGTGTGGCTATGTTGCAGTGAACATTAGAGGATTAATATGTCTCCATGTTATAAACATGACTCCTCTGTCTTGGTGCTTGCTAGCTGTAATTTTTCTGGGAGTTCCCTCACTGGTGAATCCACGTGAGCTGGTCTCTTGACTGCTTGGCTGGCTCACCACTGACCGGGGTAGCTGCAGCAGGAAAGGCTGAGCAGCTACTTCATTCAGGGTGCTGTTATCCTTGTGGACAGCACTCCTGCCTTGGCAGCAGCTGTGCCCCACTCCAGTGCCAAGTTGCTCTTTGTGTTAGGCAGTGTCTTGCACCCAGAAATTTCAGTGTGCTCTGTAAATGCTTCTTGCTTTCAGTTTCACAGTCCTTCTTATGCTGGGGGCCCCAGAAGTGGACCCAGTACTGCAGGTGGGGCCTCACGAGAGCAGAGTAGTAGGGGAGAATCACCTCCTTTGACCTGCTGGTTATGCTCCTTTTGACGCAGCCCAGGATATGGTTGGTTTCTGGGCTGCGAGCGCACACTGCTGAGTTATGTTGGGCTTCTCATCGACCAACACCCCCAAGTCCTTCTCCTCAGGGCTGCTCTCAGTCCAGTCTCCACCCAGCTTGTATTTGTGCTCGGGGTTGCCCTGACCCACATGCAGGATCTTGCACTTGGCCTTGCTGAACTTCATGAGTTTCACACACTCCATGCTGTGGTTCAGGGTTGCGCTGTGTGAAGAAGCACTTCGTCTGTGTTAAGTCTGTGGTGTGATATCACAGATTACATCCTTTACTTGGGAACTGTGATAATCAGCACATAGAAATCCCTTATTTGTATGGACAGTAGCTGTCAGGAGAGCCAGTGATGCAGTAGATCTGGTACTGCAGAGAGTTACCAAAAGAAACTTGAGAAGCTGCTTTAATTAAATCTGTTAACAACAGATTACATGTCTGCAGCATCAGAGCACTGAAATTGGTTATTGTAGAGCACTGTCTCATTACAGTATTTGCTGTCCCACGTGAAAGAACTATACTTGAGTTGTTGGCAGGAGAACCAAGGCACAGAGGTGATTACTTGTGAGGCACAGAGACCTTTTGGCAAAGGCAAGGAAGGAGGCTATAACTCATTCCAAATCTTTTGCTTGGTCCCTGAGATGATGCACAATTAGTGTTAATTAAGTTGTGTAAATTTTGTCACAGTTTATAGGACTGAACAGGAGTATAGGTTACCTTCGGGTTTTCTGTACACACAGTTTGTCATTTATCTGTCTGAAGGTCCAGGTGGCTGTATTCTGTGCATGTATCTGCTTTCCAGCACAAATATACCCAATCTATAGCTTTCACTTGACACATAACAAAGAATCACGGTTCTTCCAGTGATCCCTGCCAGACTGGGATTTGAAATCCCCAAACCTGAAATATGAGATCCCAGCTGGAAATAAACTGGCAATACTCTGGGGTCTTTAAACAATTTGCCCTAGATCCAAATCATGAAGCTGTCCCCTGAGCATAGGGAGCTGACAGTTGCATTCTCCAAATGAATTAATGTTGAAGCAGTCCAGAAATGTTCTCCAAAACTGCATTTTTCAAAGTGGGAACTTTTCGAGTGCACCCACTTGATCTCCTACAGCTGCTTTTCTTCCCACTGATTCTGCAATTGTCTGAGCTACTATGTAGCCGTGTAATCATTGGCTATAAATTTCAAAGTATTTGAAGGCACTATTACCTCCCAGGAGAACATATTTCAATCCAGTTTCTTCCTATTTTGTTAATCTGATTTAGTACTCATAATCATTCTTTATTGGAACTGTTTCAAATTTTCATTTCCATGCTCTTCTGTGGCATTTTCAGTACATAAGAAGTCACAGAAGAATGGTGTAATAATATGTGTAAAAATCTGCAGGCATTGCAATTTACTCTTAAAAGAGAATCTCTGGACTTTCTAATGGACAAGTTTTAGAATGGAAGACAGTTTCTGTCACCTAGTGCAGAACTGGAGAAAGTAATCAAAAGCACAAAAAATAAGAGCTTGGGCGGAGTTTGAGTTAACTGAGTTTGTAGGATCTTGCAAGAACTAAACACAATTTGGAAACTTGTCAGTCTTGAGCAGAAAAGGAACACTTGCCCTCAGGAGTCTGACTTCATAGGCAAAGGGAAAAGGCAGAGGTGGTCTGTTTTTTCTTGGCATTTGGTCACGCTTTCTTGTCTTCCTTATTTGTCTAGTACTGCTTGCTCATTTACCCAAGCCCGAAGTCAGGCAGACTAAGCAATAGTGTCTGCTTTACAAAGCACTTGAGAAGGATGGACCAGACAGCAGTTTTTGTATGTGGGCTCATGAAAAGATAGGGCTTCTGGGGAGTTACTTTACAGGGGGAAGAATTGCACATGCCTTTTCTAAAGGGACCCATAGATATCCAGGTTAATCAAACTTGTCAGTGTGTGCTCTTGCAGCATCCCTGCCTTCACCCATTGAATCATAAACATTGGGCCTAGCTTTTCCACCCAAGTATAGAAGAGATACAGACATGTCTGCTTGTACAAGCTTCTCCAGTTCTCACCCATGGCACAGGCGTGCTTATCTGCATTACCTTGTGCAACAGATGATCTAGGAGAGAAACAGGTAGTTCTTCCACCCATCACAGGTGGGTAAAGTACGGTCCTCTTGATAGCGGCAGAGGTGCTCAGCCCTGCACACTTCTGAGTGCCAAAGCTTGAGTTTGGCTCAGGCATGCTCTGTCTGGGGGAGAACAGCAGAGAGCACAGCAAAGTTACGCTAAGCAGAGGGGGCAGACAAAGGCATGAGCAGCCTGGATTGGAAATGAGGAGCAAAACTAGCAAACAAAGAGTGCATCCTTTCTACTGAGCACCCTGGTGAGGGGGTGACACCTGTATGAAGCAGACTTAAGAATAATTGAAGTCTCAGGCTCTGACATCTTAAAACACGATTGCATATATTGAAGTGTTACTGGAGAAAAGAGACATCTAGGACTGGGTGGGAAGAGTTTTTGACCGTGTGGAAAGCCAAAAAGGTTGTAAATTGAAACACACCACTATTATTTGTTGTGTTGGACACTGGCAGTGGCTGAATTAAATCCTCTTGGATTAATTACTGCAAATTGAGGAACTCATTTTGGCTTCTCGTTTAGACTTTTCTTGTGACAAAACTCTATTAGCACCCAGTGTAATGAGCTGTAAGCTAATGTCAAAATTGTAGAAACTAATAAATGTAAAAATAAGTTTAATTATGTGACTAGCTCATAGGGAAGAGTGTGTTAATTTTAGCATGGGCTGTGAGGTTGGTTATTTAAGAAATGAGAATGTTCTGACATTAAAGGCTTTAATTTGTGTGTTATGAGCTTTTAAAGTTCTGTTAAGTCACTGTTGTAAACAAATATTTGAGAACTTTGCTTGCAAAAATGGAGACAAATTCACTGGGTTACACATTCTTGACAGGTTTTTTGAGGGAGAGGGACTATGTGTGCGAATTAAAGTGTGAATTCTTGGCAACTGCAGCACTATTTGCCCATATACATGTGGTCGGAGATAAATCTTGTCCTTTGCTTATGGGTTGAAATTATGCACGCAGGTGGCAAGCACAGCACATTGACTGTGCTGCGGTACCTTTACGCCCTGCTTTACCTGCAGGGTGTTTGTGTGTCTGCATCCAGAAAGAGCTATTTCTCAGTGGACTGAAAAGGAACTTGGTAGCTCCCTTCAACTGTTTTATGCCAGAGGCATCAACAGATCTGCCAGGTTCTGCTTCCTGGGGAGTGGCTATTGGTTTCTGCATAAGGTGGTGGTTGTACTTTTATTAAAGTCTAAGGTGGTTTCTAAATTGCAAAAGTGCTACACTTGGCATTCATTTTATTTAAAGCCTGATGTCCTCCATGGCAACTGACCAAAATCTGATCCAAATCATTGCCTTTTAGTTCAGCCTCAAGGAAAGCAGGTTATTTTTAGTGAAGAATTTGTCCTTCAAATAGGCTTTTTGGTTGTGGGCAGGGTGAGGACCCCATATGGAATGGCAGGATGGCTCTGCATTAGTTTGAGAGCTGGATCACCGGGGGTGGGGTGGGATCAGGCCTTTGGCAGAGAAGGGAACAAGAGGACAATAGCTGTCAGTCTTGAGTTTTGAATAAGCCTGCTGATCCCCTCCTTAGCACAAGCTTGCCTCAGCTAATGGCCACTGTTAAGAATGGAAAAGTAACCTTGAAATACAGATGTTGCTTTGACATTTTGCAGGTAGATCAGTGTCCCAGCTGACTGCAGGGTTTCTTTGTGAAGATCTGACCCTTGTTCAATCTGCTCAACTTTCCCGTTTAAGTTGCTTGAAAATCCATCTCTGCCTGTGGGATCATGTTGTCAGTCATTAACCTAGTTTAATTTATACTCTGTACAACCTAAAATTTCTCAGTGGACTGTTGCAAACTGTGGAATAATGTGAGAATTTTCTTTCAGTTACGTAGGGGACTGTGAGATTCACATGGACATATCGAAATTTAATCTTGGAGTGAAAGGTGTACAGGTGCGTGCAGTGGTAATGTCTGCTCAAGGCTGTGTGGTGCAGGAGTTAGCATGTACCAATGGGAGGGGTCGTGACACTTAACTGGGAAACCACCAACTAGCAGTCTGCAGTGACTGGGTTTATCTCCTTTTGTTTTGGCTGGGGAAATCATGCCTTCCATCAAAGGCACCTAAATACCACTTTTAAAGCTTCTTAGTGTGACTTTTAAACAGGATTGGCGCTAGAGCATCGAGCTCATGTAGGATAGCTTCTGCCACTGGCACTCAGAGGAGCTGCATGTTGGTAGAGAACTTCAGAAGAGACAATTCTGCTACAGTGTTCATAAACTGTTTCTTACAACGTTGAAAGCTAATAGGCAGATCGCTGCATTATATGGCAGTGAGGATTGCAGAGAAATTCCTCAAACTTAGAAAGCATCACCTGATATCAGTAGCAATGGTTTTGGGGGGGAGGAGTTTATTGTTGTTATTGATTTCTAAATAAAATTACTTCAAGTAGGGTTTTTAGAATTATGTCTGTCACAAAAGCTCACAGTTTTGAAACTGCATCCTGAAAGTACCTTCAGACTCAGTTTTCCTTGCTCTGTTCTATTTGCAGTTGTATGGGACACTGCGGGTGATACTGGAACCTCTTCTAACCGATGCACCTTTCATTGGAGCAGTGACTTTGTTTTTCATGCAGAAACCGGTGAGTCTGTAGTGAACTGCACTCTGCAACCTTCCTGCTTCTTGGTCTATCTTGATGCATGGATAGGTCTTCCATGAGCAACACAAGCTGTCAGTCACTGGTAACCCAAACTGCAGAACTGTTGCAGGCATTTGAATGGCAAATTCCTGATTGTTCAATGCTCCTCTTGAACTCGGAGAAGACAGGAATGATTTTGCCCTGTTGTTTTGTAGTAGTGCCTAAAGAGTTACTTGCTTCACTCTAAGAATGGGATGACTTTCTGATGGTGACAGCAGACGAGCCATTTCCTAAGCCTTTGCTGCAAGGTTCCTGGCAGGTGGATTTTAATTCTTTCCATTAATAGATTTTAAATACAGTCATCTTGGGAGACCATTCAGTCATGGCTGTGCTTTGAAAATTTGCCTATTTAAGGTCACTTGCCTTGTAGTTGAATTGTGGTTTAATAAAACGTGAGAAACCTTCTAGTCTTGTAAAAACTAATTATAGCACACAGCTTTGCTTGCTTGTGGGTAATGGTCTGCTTGAGTTCATGGAAGTCATACATTTTTGATCTTAGATGAGGTGTTTTTGTGTTTAGATGTAGTAGTATTATTTTAGCACATGAAAAAACCTTTTTGTTTATTGTGTGAATAGAAATAAACTCCTGAAGTCAGGCGGTGTTTGTAAATCCCCCTGCCTCAGGGTATACGCCAACTCCTAAGTGAAAGGATGGGGAAACAACTTCAAAGTCTAAGTAGAGCTGTCATATTTACTATGCATAACCCCAGGGCATCTGCCAGTGGCCATTGCTAGGGGCTGAATGCTCTCTTTCCCTGTACTTGCAGGATAAGTCCCAGTGATACCCTTATTTCAGGTATAGCAGGTAAAATAGATAAGGGAATAGATACCAGCTGTTGGTTTCAATGTACAGATGCAGTCACTTACTGGGTGCAGGTTTTGCTTTCTTTAAACATCTGGCTTTGTTTTAAAAAGCATTTGCTTCCCCTTTAAATTCTACATTTTTTTCTGAAATAAATTTTAATAGTTCTATATAATTTTTCTCCCTGATCTTGTTGTAGCACTTGGAAATCAACTGGGCAGGCATGAGCAACCTCCTGGATGTTCCAGGGATTAAGTGAGTGTTCACTTTGCTTCATTTTATTCTTCTTTAAAAAAACTTTGGAAGCCGAGATGGCAGCATTCTTCAGTAATCATCAAAGCTATTCTCAAGAGCATTGTATAAAAGATGTTGTGCTGATACTCATCCCATTGTATCTGGCTGTGGATTTGCAAAACCTGAGGAGTGTGCTTTTTACAGTCTGTCAAAATTGCTTCAACCACTTCATCTCATTTAGGATGGAAATAGTAAATCCTCAAAACAACAATGTTCTGTAAACTAAAAAACAAACCCTTACGTTTGCCACATGCCAGTTACTTGCAAAGGCAGATGAAGTAGATCTAGGTGACTGGCAGTCTGAGCTTACATTTGTTTGCCTTAAGTAAAAAAAGGCCAAGGTATCATAGAGTTGCAGTCCCTCTGATAAACTGCAATGCAATCCCTGATAAAGAGAACTGCACCAGATTTATAAGAAGAAATGTTCTTCTCTTTCTGTGTAATCTGCTCACCCTTTAGGTTCTTCAGAAAATGTAGCAGTTCTTCCCCAGTGCCTCTTGGGTTGATCTTGTACATAAAACTTGCAGAGCAAGGATGAAAATCTTAGTGGTGTACTGTAAGCTTCAAACTGTTTCTCCAGGTTGGAGATTAACTTTGTCCTTGTTCCTTAGCGTAAGCAGAAAATTCTGTTACAGAAGAACAAAATATATTTGGTTACTCAGCCATTGCTTTTCTCCCTTTATATTCAACTGCAGACACTTCTGATTCCCTCTCTTCCTCTGCAGCTCATGGTTTAGACTCATAGGAAGTGGCTGGCTACTTCAGGTGCCAGTTTATGCATTACAGGGTCTCTGAAGACCTTTGATGTTGAGTAAGAGGAAGCTTTCTTTCTCTCTTAATTTGAGGCCAGAGTGGCCTTTTGCCCTGAAGTGTGCCTTGGGAGCTCCAGTTTTTATCAGAGAAATTAATCTGTCTTTTCTAACATGTTTTCCTTAATCGTTACAGGGAGAAGGTATGTAGGTGTTCCAACCTACAGCCTCTCATATAATTAAGTGCAAATTTGGTGTCCTAAATTTTCACCCCCTGGTTCTCTCACAGGGATTTGAACACAGAAAGCTTTTCTTGATCATGAGCACTGCACATGAAAGCCAGGAGCAAAACATGCCTGACCATGAATAGGCTGAAGTACAGGTTGAACAAGAGTTCTCCCTTTCAAATGAATTGTGCTTATTTAAGAGTAAAGAAACTGGATGCAGTCGTCTGTCCTCATGTACAAGCTGTGTTTAGTTGGGTGTACCCTGAGATTTGAGAGAAGGGACAACTCTGTGACATTCTTGTGGTTTGGTTTTTGGGTTTTTTTTTTTGACAGGAAAGCCAACAGCCTGACCAAGGGCTTTCAGGCTCCTGGTTTCACATTTGGAGTAGGAGAGGGCTTTCCTTCTGTGTGAATCTAGCCTCATCTATGAGCTGTGACAATTTTGTTGCGGTCTTACCCTGAGAAGCTACATTGTAAGGACTAGATTTATCAAGAGGATGAAAGTCTTTCAGATGTTTAATGCTCTTGGGTTTTCCTCTTAATGTTGTCTTCTGTTTATGACAAGTTGCAGTAGTATGTTGAAATCCTCTCACTAATCACTAAGCACCAGACATCTGTGATAGCTGTATACTTCTTGCTCGTGGAGAAACAGGTCAAATTAGTTGTGCCTGCCATACAAATAGAGCAATAATAAAGAAATTTTTTAAACTGAAAAGCTAAAAATGTGTAAGTCTTAGTAAGGCTAGAAAGATCTCTAAACTGCAAGACAGCACCCTCGTTTCAGCCAGTGTGATCTCCAGTGTGCCAAAGGTCCAGATACTTCAAACAAGATTTTCCTTCTTAGTGCAAAATATACCAAGATACAGAATCTCATCTGTTGCTTGGTCTTCTATCAAAAGAAAAAAAATAAAAGCCAAGCTATTTGTTTTGAATGTGCCTGGATTCTCCTTCCATTTTACAGTAAGATCTCGGAGCCCCCTGTCAAAAGATGAAGCTTACTGATTCCCTCCTCACCTTGTCCGTCTCTGGTGTTGGTATTCCCAAGGAAACACAGAGAGCACAGAAGTTTGTATGATTTGTTTGGGAGTGTGACCACCTCATCATATGGCCTAAGCTTCCAGTCATCTTTTAGAACCTGCTAGAGCTAAATTTCCCTCCAGCCCTAGCAACCCTAGACTGGAACATCCCTGCATCAAGTGGGAACTTGCACCGTGTGTGCCACAAGGCAATGGGAATTATTTGCAGAATGACAGGGAATAGTTCGAAAGAGATCTTGAGAGACTGCCCCATGCTCATATTCTCCTTTGCAGCAGCTCAACTGGATAAAGATTACTGACAGGAGATAGCCTAATCTTCCACAGTGACCCACATCCACCCTTGGTGGTTGGTTCTGGTGTTGAACTGTCCTCTCCATTTCCTCTTATTCTAAGCTAGGTGTCACAAGCATGAGTTTCTTCTGTCTGTGTGCAATTGTATGTAGCACTCATAAGATCATTTAGGTTGGAAAAGACGCTAAGACGACCTAGTCCAACCATAAACCCAAGACTGCCAAGTCCACCACTAAACCATATCCCTGAGCGCCACATCTACACATCTTTCAAATACCTCCAGGGATGGTGACTCAACCACTTCCCTGGACATCCCGTTCCAGTGCTTGATAACTCTTTGGGGAAAGGTGGCTGCCCCATCCCTGGAAGTGTTCAAGGCCAAGGCCTTTGAGCAACCTGGTCTAGTGGAAAGTGCCCTTGCTTGTGGCATGAGGGTTGGAACTAGATGATCCTTAAGGTCCCTTCCAACACAAACCTTTCTATGATTTTATGAAGGCAGGCAGTATAATTAATTTTGCAGTGCCCATTTATTTCACTGTGCATCATTCTTTCCTAACTGAAATTCTGATTGATTGTAGAGATTTAGGTTGCATTTTTTTCCTCCCACCTGCAGTGTAATGTCAGACTCACTAATTCAAGACTTCATTGCTGCACGGCTGGTTCTACCAAACAGGATCACAGTGCCTCTGAAAAAGAACATGAACATTGCCCACTTGAGGTTCCCTATCCCACATGTGAGTTGGTTTTGATATATATTTTTTCTTTCTTTTTTTCAGCAGGGGTGTTAATCTGCCTGAATTTGCGTTTACCGCAATATGGCTGCATACACATTAGTGTCTTAGGTTCCTATATCTGTTGTTTCCACCTGAATTGTAGGTTTTCTGTAGCCAACATTTCAGAAATGTAAAAGCAGATGGTGGGTAGTTCATAATTTGGGGAAGAGGTGGGGCTGGAAGGGTCCTACTCTCTCTATAGCATAAGAAGTTTGTTTAGACACTCAGTTATTGATCAATTTAAGCCTTTAGTCACCTTTGAGAATACCACAGATCTTCAGTTAGAGAAGGTAAATACATGAGCAGTGAGTGTCAGGCTACTTATTTTTTTTACTAACACTGTGAAGGTGTGTAAACAGGGAGCTCAGAGGGTGACTTCTCTTTGTTACAGTAAAAATAATCAGGGGACAAACCCAACAACAAATCTAAATGCTTGACATACCCAGATCTTCAGTTTCCCTCGTCCATCAAGTACCTAATACACTCATTAATAAGGGTACATATAAATGAATAATAAAGCAATGCTCCCCATTGCAAACTTGTATCACCAAGCTGAAGGTGAATGGCCACTCCACAATAAAATAAGAACCTGCCAATTGGTGCTTAGTTCCTCCTTCAGTTAGTAGGAATTAATCTTTACTTTTTATTTACTTTACTTCTTGATTTTTACTTGTTATCCTGTGTGCATAGGTATGCTTCTGATTTAAAAATAAATTGAAGAGTATCTTCTACCCAGTTATCTAGATTGGTTTGTGTATCTGTTTAAGTGTTTGTTGTTTTGTTTTGGTTTTCATTCCTACGGGTAAATGGTGCAAAAAGTTATTAGAAATATACTGCATCAAAATACATGTCTTTACAAAACTGTCATTGTGACTACCCTTGCTTCCTGAAATAACTCTTTTTAGGAAGTAGCATATTACAATTATCTGAAGATCACCTTTTCGTGAACAATTTTTTGTATTTTATTTTATTCAGGGAGTAGTAAGGGTTCATCTGCTAGAAGCTGAAAACCTTGTCCAGAAAGACAGTTTCCTTGGTGCAATCAGGGGGAAGTCGGACCCATATGCTCTTCTTCGCGTTGGCACGGTGCAGTATCGAAGCAAGACAGTTTCCCGAGATCTTAATCCCATTTGGAATGAGACATTTGAGGTACTGAATCTTTTGATCTTTTCATCTGTAGGATGCACAGCCGTTTACATCCCTGTGCTTGGAGGACCTTCTCTTAGCTGACTGCACTGGAGCAGGTGGACTTCCTTGTTACTTGATTGAGGCACTTCTTTCCCTTAAACAAATTCAAATTTACATTGCAAACTTGAAATGTCATTCGGGTTGATCTGATTTACATATGTGGGTTTTTGGAGGAGGTGCAAAGCACTGCTTTAAATATCAATCAGTACAGCAGTCTATGCAGCTGTAATCTGCTCTAGTATTGATTCTTCTCTGCTTATCAGGAATACCAGTTTGAGAGGTTTAGCTTGCAGTTCAAAACCAAGCAAACTGGTTTTGAAATATTTTCACCTATAACCAATTGCATTTCTTATACAATTAACCATGAAACAGCAGGGAATGTCCTTACTGTGTTATACAGCTGTGAAGTGTTCATGTCAAGCATGAACCTATGTGAATGGGTTTTCATTTTAATCAACACCTCTTTCTCTTCCAGTTTGTTGTTCATGAAGTGCCTGGTCAGGACTTAGAAGTGGACTTGTATGATGAAGATCCAGATAAAGATGACTTTATGGGCAGGTAAATTAACATGGCCCTTGCTCAGGGTCCAGTAACCTCTGCAACAGGACACCCAGATTATTCATACTGGAAATTTAATATTGAAGGAAGCTATTCCCTTTTTCCAGATATTGATACCAAGTTATTAGTTCTTAGTGCAGCTAACTTTGAACAAGGTAGAGAATGGTCCAAGACTCCTTCAGGGAATCCTAGGAAGCCATTAGAAGTGATAGTTACACAACTTGAGGTTTACTTCTGACTTACTTTAATTTTGGAAGTATTTCAAGGGGAACACTTCAGAAGTGTAAGTGCATTCCAGCGCACATGCATGCAGGTAATGCAGAGAAGCTGTTATTTGGAACAGATCTGAGTGTGGGCTTTTCTGGTGGTGGTTTCTTCTCCCCCCAACAGCAATATGTTGTATACCTAAATATACACTGAAATGTTTGCTTTTCATCTTTCAGCTTGCTTATAAGCCTAGTGGATGTAATGAATGACAGAACTGTTGATGAGGTAAAGATCACAGCTCATTTCTATATGTGGTTGGCAGTATGTGCTTACATGCACTCATTTGTGCTCTCCCTCTGCTACTGCATTGTTTCTGTATGCTTAAAGATTCCTTGCACACTTGCACTGTGGTATTTTCACAAAGAGAAAATACCTTCACTCATGAAACTTCAAGTAGCTGTTACAATAATTTTCACAATGAAGCTGGCAACCTCAGGCAGCCCTGAGGTCATGCTGAGCCAGCAGTGGGGTATCTTATGTTGGTATCTTGTGTCCTGTATGTACCAAATGTTTTGTACAAGTTGAAGTTTGGTGAAGCGGTCTGATTGCTGGGGGAAGAAATGATCCAGTCTTGTGGTTTATTCTGCAATCCAGCACTCTGCAAACAGTGGCAGCATGCCTGCCTTGTGCTGCTGCTAGTTGGAAATATCCATATGCTCTGCATGTACATGGTATCTTGTTTTTCTTCTGGCTTGTGTTTCTGAGTAGATGGACATACTACAATCTAAACCTCAAAAATGCAAGCTAAAGCACTCAAAATACAATTCATACTGCCTATTGTATGTAAGTCTCAGAATGCAAGATTTATGTAAAATTTCTTCTGCCTCACAGTTCTCGAGTTACTCTTTGTTGTTTCCATTTAGTGGTTTCCCTTAAGTAAGACAACAAGCGGACACTTGCATTTAAAACTGGAGTGGCTTTCACTAGTAAATGACCAAGAAAAGCTACATGAGGTGAGTATATTTTCTTAAAGGATTACTCTGCTCTTTGTCCATCCAGTGATCAACAAAGGAGCACGTAAAGTTAGGGACACCAGGCAAACTCAAGGGAGCTTATTTTTGACTGAAAAAGTTTTGATGTGATTTCACCTCCGTGGCCCTCCTAAAGAGGAAGGGCATTTGCTTGCCCCAGGTCCCTTGGTAATTCAGGAGTAACTCAAATCTGGCAGCTCTTTTTACTTGAATTGACAAAGCTTGAACTGACTCACTGCAAACTTCCTTTCTTTGATAATTTTTCCCTTCTCTCATCACCTAGGATCTGTGTAGGACCCCTGTCTATAACCTGTACCAGTCATAGACAAATAACCCAGCACTGGTGCTTGGTAGGGCCATGCTTCCCAGTGATGTCTTGCTTGTCCAGCAGAATTGCTTGGATAAAGCCCATCTCCCAAGGATGCTGCTACTTCAGAATTAAGCAAAAGCTTTTGAGTTCCACTGAAGTGAATCAAATTTGTTTCCGTGCTTTGTTCTGCTGATACTGATGTGGATGTATGTGGCTGAGCATATTTTTAGGTGTCTTGCTGCTCTGGGGAATCCAACCAGTTCTGCATTAAAAAGATTGAAAAGCATTAAGGCCAGTGAACTGAAAAGAATTACACCTTTTCTTACTGGTCTGCTTAAAACTGTCATCCTGTTTTGGCTTGTGCTCCTCTCAACTGCAAGTTTTAGGAGAAAGGTGAAGAGCTGCTTAGCTTTCAGAAACTGTGGTTTGAATTTGTGTTGTGCTTTACATTGTCCTTGATGGGCGATCATGCCTACCTTGTGTTTTGTTTTGTTTTATCTTTCCTGGCCTTCACAGGATAAGAAGGGTTTGTCTACAGCTATTCTGATAGTCTACTTGGATGGTGCCTTCAACCTTCCAGTAAGTACAAATCACATGCAGGCAGCCTTCACTCCTAACCTTTTATCAAAGCCCACAAATTTAATTGCTTTTAAATACTCTTTTACTAATTCAGAAAAACCACTTTGAGTATTCCAATGGTGAATGTGGAGCAAAGAAGATCAAAAATAACAAGTACCTCAAGGTAAAATTTTTATTCTTCTCCCATGCTTGCAAAACAACATTCTGGATTATACGGTATCATAGCAACTGAAACTAGCTGTGGTTAAGAAGAAATAATCTCACCACCATCAGAATCAAACTGACTGGGAGTTCAAAATAGTGATTGAAAGCCCACCCCCACCCCAGTGAAAGTCTGGGATGTCCAAGGGGGACCCAGAAATATCTGATTGTGTGTGGGGCTGTCTTTATTTTTGTTTTATACCTTGGACAGAGAGCCTTCAGACATCAGACCAAGTCATGTCTCTTCATCAGGGACTGTAGTGATAGGACAAGGGGTAATAGGTTCAAACTTAAACAGGGGAAGTTCAGGTTGGATATACAGAGGAAGTTCTTTTACTGTGAGGGTGGTGAGGCACTGGAACAGGTTGCCCAAAGAAGTGGTAAGTGCCTCATCCCTGGCAGTGTTCAAGGCCAGGTTGGACAGAGCCTTGGGCGACATCATCTAGGGTGAGGCGTCCCTGCCCATTGGAACTAGATGATCTTAAGATCATTTCCAGCCCTAACTATTCTATGATTCTCTGTTACACTTTTTGGCTGCTACAAGGCTTCTTTCCTCGCTGAGCTGTTCTAGCTTGGACTTCCACATTGGGATGGGAGGAATATGCTTGTTTGTAGTAACCTTCCTTCCATTGGAGACATCATCACCAGATTCCATCCCCTCAGTTTTAGAGAGATGCAGAAGCCACACTGTCACTCATGCTTTCTCTTTCTTTGCTTCTGCTACACAAAACCACAGCTCTGAGCAATGGATAAAGCTTCCTATTCTCTCTGAGTAGCTCTCCTCTTAAATGCAGTCTTCACAATTTAGATAGGTTACCAGCACTGTCATACACATCACATTTTATAATCCTTAATTTTGGACTTCACCATATCCAAACTGTACTGTGAAGTATATTTTTTATATACTTTGTATACAGTGTTGTGCCAAGACCAGATCCTCAGCCTTAACTTCTATAGCATTAGTGCAAAGAAGCACAGTACAAGAGGTTCAGTATTATTGCTCCTGGAAGGAATTGTTACTTGATCATAGAATCACAGAATCATAGAATAGTTAGGGCTGGAAAGGACCTTAAGATCATCTAGTTCCAAACCCCCTGCCATGAGCAGGGACACCACACACTAAACTATGTCGCCCAAGGCTCTGTTCAACCTGGCCTTAAATGCCTCCAGGGTTGGAGCATTCACAACTTCCTTGGGCAACCTATTCCAGTGCCTCACCACCCTCACTGTGAAGAACTTCTTCCTTATATCTAACCTAAAGTTCCCTGTTTAAGTTTAAAGCCATTACCCCTTGTCCTACCACTAGAGTCCCTAATGAAGAGCCCTTCCCCAGCATCCTTGTAGGCCCCCTTCAGATACTGGAAGGCTGCTGTGAGGTCTCCACGCAGCCTTCTCTTTTCCACGCTGAACAGCCCCAACTTTCTCAGCCTGTCTTCATAACGGAGGTGCTCCAGCCCCATTTATCATCCTCGTGGCCCTCCTCTGGACTTGTTCCAACAGCTCCATGTCCTTTTTATGTTGAGGACACCAGAACTGTACACAATATTCCAAGTGAGGTCTCACAAGAGCAGAGTAGATGCCAAAGATTTGCTTCTAATTGCTTCACAGCAAGTCCTGAGCCTTGGAAACCACTTCTAATAGTCCTGTTTCACGCAGGAATGATGATTTCCACTGAGCCTTCAGCTGTCTTCTCTGTTTCCTTCCAGCTTCTGACAAATTTTTTACTGCTCACCTTTTGAAACCTAAATACATAAAACTGTGGCTTAAATGTGTTCTCTAGATGGTAAAGAGTAAGATTGTGCCGGGTTTTGGCTGGAGTCTTTCCTGTGTACTGCACTCTTCAGATGTCCCACATCTGAAATCTAATGTCAGCTTTCCAGCAACTTATTTCACTAAAAGTAGTGGTTTAAATAAAAGATATTCCTGTAAACTATAAATGTATCTTTTTTTTTTTTTTTGCTTCTCCTGCTTTCCTCTTTTTTTTTTTTCCCCCTTGTATTAAATGACAGAAGATGGAACGAGAACCTTCCTCCTTTGTCCTGCTCACAGTAGGAAACAAGACTCAGAAAAGCAAGGTGAGGCTGTTTGGCTTTTCTGCTTTCCTTAAGTACTTTCTATTTCATGGATGACTATCACCAAGTAACCCCTAGGAAGGGTAGAACCAGTGAAGCTGATGTGAAAAGCTGTAGTTATAGTGGCAGCTGCAGAGTCTGGGAAGTGGGGGTCAGCTTCAGCATGTGGAAGCATCGTGTCACTGGTCTGTGCTTGATTAGTGGGTGCCTGACCAGCTGCTGTACAGATGTTCATGGTCACAAGCTCCTGTTTGTCAAGATACTCTAGTTCTTTGAGGGTTGAAGAGTTAAAAATGATAGGTCTCCAATCTGGCTCATGTTTTCTCAGGGCAGGGTGTCATTTCTCATCAGTCTCCTGGCTCCTGTGTTTCACAGTTCTACTGATTTATTTTTCATTATTTATATATTTATTTTAACCTGGACAAGGTGTATCCAGATCTCCTTCACTTTCAGTTAATTTTTCATTATTTAATAGTTACTTCTGCCTGATGAGCATGAGCAAAGCTGAGTTCTGCCCTCGTTGTAGCTGCTGTGCTTATTGCCCCACAGCTGGATTTGGATGAAGGCAGCCTGTTGTTCTTTTGGAAACCCAACAAACGGGAATGAATCCTGTTAGCTACACAAGCATAGGGGACTGGCACCTATTTTCCTTTGTTTCTTTCACCTGCTACATCCAGAAATTACGTTCTGCTTGGGTTTTTATCCTTTTTGGCTTTCCCTGTTTCCCCACCACAGCATTTGCCTCTCCCAAGCTAGGTCAGACTTCCAGCTTTGCCCTGAACCTTTCCCCTTTCTGCCAGTGCTCATGGCCTGGCGGAAGCAGCTGGTTTATAGAGCAGCCACAGACACAAGGGTGCT
>NW_009939206.1:0-19607 GCF_000696875.1 Nestor notabilis | reverse complement strand
GCGACGCCTCTGAATCTGTACACTCTGTCCACAAGCTCTACACCCACCAAACCACCCCTCTAGCTTTCCTACCCTTCCCTACCAGCTCGCTGCAGCTTTGGGAGCCAGCTGTGGGTGCCTGCAGGCTGGAAGCAGCCGCCTGTCACTCTCTTGGTGGAAGGGTGGGAGGGAGGAAGCAGTGCCTTGCTGCAGGTGAGGTAGGCTGCTGGTCCAGGCTGCGCTGGCTGGGGCCAACTGCAGCTCACCAGACTTGTTTGTCGGCATTTCCACGTCCCACAGAACTTGTTCTGATTTTGCCAGAGACTTTGCTTCTGCACGCTTCTGACCTGGAAATTTCACTGTCTCGATACAGCTGGGGTGTAGCATCACTGATTAAAACAAGAGGGTCACCTGTCTGGTGACCAGTGTCGTGGAATTCTTTTCTGTTTACAGAATAAGCTGACATATGTGCCACAATCTTCTTGTTGCAGACCTGCAATTTCAGCAAAGATCCAACATGGGGCCAGGCTTTCACCTTCTTTGTTCATAGCGCTCATTCCCAGTCACTCCATGTTGAGGTGAGAGAAAAGCCTTTCCTTTGAAGACCAAGTGCATAACCTTAGCAAAAAACCTGTTTTGTGGTGGATGTGATCTCAGTGTTAGTTGTTTCTGTGTGCTTGTACTCCTACTTAAAAGGTGGAAGAACCATCTGCTGTTGCATGGGCGGTTCTCTGTTAGGTGACGCTGGTATCTACCTTTGCTCTAGGATCATGTGCAAAGGAGTTTTTGTACATGTCTGTGTGCAGTAATTCCACTAATATTTTGCTGTCAGAAATTGCAGCCTTCGTAATTCCCAGCCAGAGTTCAATCTCTTCACGTTGGTGTTTCAGCTCACTAAGAAATCCTGTGTCTCACCAGCATACATTGCAGTCGCAGCCAGTCCTATGGCTGTTCACTTGGCTACAGAAATGGATTTCAACTTAGAAGGAGTACTGAGGATACAGGCTAAACAAACTGTTACCTAAAAAGCTTGTAAACACCAGTTGTCATCCCAGGTGCCTGGGACATTTTCCCCCAAGTAAGTAAGGAAAGCCAAATAAATGCTGGGGCCTGCTAAGGCAGTTCCTTCTCCGCATAGTTAGAGATGGGATTTTTTTCTCAAACATACTAATTTGTTGCAGTCCTGAAATATTGGCATAGCCCATTTGGAAGTAACCATGCTTTATCGTATGTCCTGGAGTAAATAAGTTAATTTTGGTTTCTGTCTGAAATACCTTCTTGCTTTGCTATTCCCAGTGGTAGCTTTCCAGCTTGCCATCTAATAATTCCCTCTCCTCTCCTCCCAGATAAAAGACAAGGATCGGGACAGTACCCTGGGAACTTCAGTGGTAGGTCTCTCACACTTACTTAAGGACCCAAACATGACTCTGGATCAAAGATTTCAGCTGGACCACTCCAGTTCAGACAGCTTCATTAAGATGAAACTTGTGTTGCGGGTAAGTTGTTCTTTGTCATATTCACTCCGCTTCCCCGGTGGAAACACCCAGTTCTAACCAAGCAAAAGAGACGGGGGAAAGGTGGGGTGTGGAGAAATGCAGCTTTGCTTCACAGACGAGTGGAAAACAGAATTGTGAGAAGCACTTTAAGTGCCATTAAGAGTTCATGGTGGAGCTCAGATGTATCCCTGAGGCTTCCTTAAAACTCAGCGCAGTGTCATTGCTGAACACCTTCTCATGACAATGAAGATTTGGACTGAGAAAATCTAAGCTGGTGCAATCAAAGCTGCTAAATAGTAAGGGAGACACATGTTTAGGAACTGTTTTCTCATTGTGCTCTGCATTAGTGTTTGGACAGCGTTAAATACATACACACAGGACAAGGGAAGAGATCACCACAGCTAATCCCATAGGCCTCCTTCACTTCCAGTGGCAGATTCATGCTGTTACGGTTTCATGGTGAAATTTCACCCTAGGCGGTAATGCTGGCATTAACCCTGGTGCTTTGGGAGCAGCACTCATTCATCTCCTTTGTGATTTTT
This sequence comes from Nestor notabilis, assembly GCF_000696875.1. Lineage (NCBI taxonomy): Eukaryota > Metazoa > Chordata > Aves > Psittaciformes > Psittacidae > Nestor > Nestor notabilis. Next base: position 17,590 of record NW_009939206.1, on the reverse strand, counting down.
AGACCCTGAATGTTGAAGAACCTGACCCACAAAGAGTCAAGGCTGCTGTCAGTGCCTCAAAGCAAGGACCTGTGCATGTCATTGAGAAGGGTGGAAACCAGCAAAAGTTTGTCTCCCCAGCAGACCCAGAAGTCTCAAAAGTACCTCCAGTGAGCAAAGACTCTGCAGTGCTAGAATCGCTGCTGAAAAAGGACAGCAGAGAAGACCTGGACACAAAGGATGGGTCAGCAGCACCGGTACCAAGTGAAACTGTTGCTGACCCTAATGAAGCAGAGCACAGCCAAAACCCAGAGCATCACCCGTCATTAGCACCGCAGAGCAGAGCAGCGGCAGCACCCACGCTGCCAGTTGTACAGGAACTGAGGCTTGCGCCCAGTGTTGCTTCGCTCGGTTCTCTGCCTTCTTCTTGCTTTGAATTAAGTAGCAGCAATCTGGAACTTCATAAGTAGGTGTTCTTCCAGCTGAATTGTTCTTGTCTGGAAAGGTTTAGGGTTTACAGTTCACTGTTGCACATGGTTGATTACTAAGTCATTTGGAGTTTTGTGTCTCAAATCACCTTATGAAATATTGACCTAAGTATTCCAGTCAACAGCAAAGTAAATTATAAGGTCACTATCAGATCAGGTGCGAAGTGAAAGTGTTTCCTTCTCTGGCTCTCCTAAGAGGTGCAGCTTGTGTTTACTTTATATTGTTTAAGAGCCTCTCACACAGAATATCCTGGGTCCCATAACACTCATGATTTTAGCAACAGGATATTGGAAGACCGAATATCCCATTTCTGTAAAAACATAAGATCTTGATAAGCATTATCTGGCTGCTTAAAGTTTTGGATGCTGTGTTTTATACAAAAACTTTTAAGACTTCCACAATGCTGTGAGCAAAATTTTTGTGGCTAGGTGCTCTTGTGTGTGCGTCCTTCGCACTGTCGTAAGTGTGAGGCTGCCGGTAGTTGGCTCCATCAAGGAGGATGGAGAGCTGGATCTGTCTCTCCTGGGATGCAGAATAGAGTTAGTAGAATCCTTCATGAGCTGAAGTAGCAAAGAAGGTCCACCTCAGTTAAGAGAGCATCAGGGCAGTTATAAACCTGGACATCAACCCCAGCTCCAGCTGCTCAATCTAGCACTTATGGACTGGCAAATCCTCTAGCTCTGAACAGGGCCTCATTTAGAAACCATTTGTAGACCATTTTAAAACAATGGTTTAGGATTGGAAACCGCTTTAATGACATGCAGAATGAAATCTAAAAAAGGTCCCATTTTGCAAATACTGATGTCCTTGAAGGAGCTGTGTAACATGCTCACCTGTACTTTGCTGCTCCATCTACAGCAGGCCAAATAAGTGCTAGTTTTGGCTGTTTGTACTCAGGTACTGAAATAGGATACTTGTGCAGAAGGCAGGCTAGGCAGTGCTGGCACCAACGGGAGCATTGTTTCTGTGGAATCTCTCTGCTCCAGCTGCTTTCTAGACATCAAACCTTAGGGTGCCAGAAAGAATAGTGCCCAAAAGTCAGTTTTAGTTGAAAATGCAACACCAATATTGTGTCCTGTTTTGTGCTGCTAGGCCTGTGCGTGTGGTCAGCTAAATAGTTGTGTTTAAAAGCTTTGATTGTGCAATTGTCTTACAGTGGGACCGAAATGCCTCTGGGAGAAATTCAGCTCACGGTGCGGTACGCTTCAATACGGCAGAGTCTCGTCGTGCTGGTGAATGGCTGCAGGTAACGCTGACAAGTGCTTGCTGTGTCTGTAAAGGAAAATGTAAAGAGCTCTGAGCTTATCAGACAGTCAGTAAAGCTGGGGCAGAACCATGTGCAGCATAAGCTGCCCAGTTGAGATGCCTCAGCGCTGGGTGGCTTCAGTCTGTGCAGCCTTGCTACGTCCAGCTCTGGTCAATGCCCGTAACAGGTCTGTGCAAGTGGCCAGTGAGTAGTGCTCACTGCACCAGAGGTACCTTACCTTTCATCCACCCAAAACTACCTCTGACCTGCACTGACAACTGGTGCGTGTCTTGGGATGTCATGGCAGGCATCATGGCGGGGATTGGATACCTATGACTGAATTTGTTAATGTTAATTTAGGAACCCCAGTAGGTGACCACACACTCAAGTAGTGAAAATTTTGCTGAAAGTTTTATTTGCTTATGTTCCAATTCCCAAGATAAATGTTTCTAGCCCATGAACCCATGAGGCATTAATCTGATTCTGACAGACAAGGTATGAAGACACAGTGCGAGAATGTGCCTTGCTTGTCAGCAGTGTATTTCTTTTAACAGAAACTTAGTACCCTCTTCCAATCGTGGAGTAGATCCATATGTTCGTATATACCTGCTTCCAGATAGAAGATGGACAAGCAGGAAGAAGACTTCCGTTAAGAAAAAGACTCTGAACCCCCAATATGATGAGAAGTAAGAAAACGTTAATTATGATTGTTGCTGAAATAGTTACAATCTCTGTGTGATGAAAGGGCATATGTAGGGTTTGTGCCTGGTGCTGCTAAGGATTGTCTTGTGAACATTTGCAGGTCTTACGAAAAACACCAGCACCCTGTGATTGCAAGTACTTAGGGCTGGCCTCGGTCTGTCTGTGGTGGTGTCTGTCCCCACCCCTTCCCCGATCCTAGCAGGGGCAGCATGTGCTTGCTGCTTTGCACACAGACATCTATCTCCCTCCCCGTGTTTAACTCCCTGTTATTGCAGAGGCAAGTTCTCCGTTACCTCACAGATACCTCACAGAGCCACTTTCTCAGTTTGTACTTTTTTGCCTGACACTTATTTGACAGTTTTCCAAAAATCAAAGGCAGAAATACAAAGCCTTTTGAGACTGGACCTTCCTTCAGACAGACAGATGAATGTTCTCATCAAGACCTGGTGGGAGGAGAGTGAAATGCTCCCACCTCTTTGCTGACAGTGTCATGCCCGCAGCTCCACCACTGAACTGGAATGTGTTTCGTATAAAACCAAACACAGTACTGCTTAGGGCTCTTTTGAGAGGCCATTTTAACCCCGTATTTAGAGGAAGGTACACATACATGAGTACTGGGGGGTCCTGGGTGGCTTGGTTTTCCTGTGTTGGGTCCTTCCTGTACATGTCAGTACAGGTCAGAAATGGAGAAAAGATTTTAAAATACTTCATCTGAAACACTAGTGGTGGATTACTATTCTCATGTAATGCCACTGATTTAGTGCCAGCACAGCTGTTAGAACAGCATCACTTTTTCCTCATCCTCGGTATTGACATGTCCTGTACATCCTCATTAAGTATAATAGGTGGAGCAATACTTAGCTCCAAAACACATTACCTGTTTTACAACTCTGACTTGAGGAAAAGCTATTCAGGTGGGCAGAACGGCAGTGATGTAGCATGGACAAAACTCACTTGACGTCAGATGATGTGTGCCAGAGGCATGAGTCGGAGCCATTAAGAACTTAATTGTCACAGATTTCAACCTTTGTCTTCTCTTCATGTGGTATAAGCCGACTTTGTAAACTTGGGGGGTTGGCTCAGCTATTTCCTCTGAGTAATTCAGGTTGTGCGGAAAACATGCTAATCTTCCATGAAGGGGAAAATGATCGTAAACAGCACCTCATCAGGGATGCATGTTTTCCTCCTTCCCCCTGGCACAGTGAGCAGTCTGAACAACAGTATCATAGTCTTTCAAGAGGCCTGGAAGAGATTTCTTGCAATGCAAATAAAATCTAACTATAGTATTGCCTTTTCTGTACCTTCCTTTTCTGGCCACTAGTTAAAGTTCTGGCCACCAGTGTTTACAGGACTGTCATTGTTAAGTCTCTCCTTTCCAAACTTTACTTTTAGGTTTGAATTTTTTGAATCTTTGGAAGATGTCAAGAAAAGGACGCTGGACGTTGCTGTGAAGAACAGCAGGCCATTCATTTCACAGGACAGGAAGGAGCTGGGGAAAGTAAGTTTAACAAAGCTGCACTTCTGGTTTAATAGAGCTGAACATTCTGAGCGATTCCTGGGATCCTGAAACACGGTTCTAGTGATTAAGCCTAGTAGTAGGACTAGCGATTTGGAAACAACTCTTTCTGCCAGATTTTTATTTGAAGTCAGGCTGTATCCATGTGGAAGCTTCTCACACAACTTGTGTGCTGCTTCATTTCAAAAGGGTGCTCCTTAAGTAAGAACACATTTCCTGGGATCTGCTGCTGTCCCTTTGGGGAATGGCTCCAGTAGCACAAACACGAAGCTCAGAAAGATGGGTGATAAAACCCAGAATTTGCCAGCTGTGCTTTAAGCTTTCTGTGAACAAAAGTGAACTGGAATCACTTCTTCACTGTCACATAAATTTCCAAGTGGTGCTACTAAGAAAGCCAGGGGCAGTGCTGAGGCTGGCTAGTGACCAGGTCCTGGGAGCTCAGGAAGCTCCTGAGCCTGAGCTGCAGCTCTAAAATTAAAGTGGGTCTGGCATGGGAGGAGTGCTAGCTCAGCTCATCGATCTGTACCCTGAACAACATACACAGAAAGAAAATGTGCTTTTTAAAGGTGCGGATTGACTTGTCGCAGGAGGACTTGATAAAAGGCTTTGCGCAGTGGTAAGTTTTCCTCTCCACGCTTTCAGACCCTGCCACCTGCTTTGCTGGAGCTTGTGCACCTCTTGTTGGGGTGCTGGTAAAGGGGCCCTGTGGTTTGGTGAGCAAGAACGTATGATCTGCAAGCGCAGGACTAACTTGGAGCTAATCTGGGAGTTTTATCTAAATTGCCTGGTAATCCAGTTTCTTATGCAATACCTGCCCTGTGAAACAACTTTAATATGTCAATTATAGTCCAGCATATTTTAAGTTACCATGAAAGGCACTGAGACACATAAGTAAAAGAATTATGTTTATTAAAGCAACCTTGTGACAAATTTTAACTTGGGTAAAGATCTTAACTAAATTAATAGTCTGATCAGCAATATATATATATATGATAAAACTTTAATTACAAAGCATTTACAGAAGCTATTATAATAAGCCACTTGCAGTTTTGCTTGTGTGTTCATTGTGGTTCAGAGTTAAGCACTGGAATGAGGCAAAGACTGAGAACTAGGGTTTGGGTTTTTTCCCCTTCTATGTCTGTAGTTAATAGCAGTAGTTCTTCCTTCTTTCTCTTTCAATGGAACCCAAGGAATGCAGCACGGGTAGCCCAGAAGCCTGCCCTCCACTCAGGCAGGGTGGGAAAACTGAGTTCCCCTGGCCCCACTTGCCTGTGTGCCTCACAGAGGGATATGGCAATTACAGAGCAAGAGGAAAGGATGCATCCCAAGTTGCTGGTGAAGGCTGAAGTTTGAGGCCATCCCCGCAGCTCCTTTGGCATGGCACCTGGGAAGCACAGGCCATAAAGCAGCCCAAGTTCTCTCTATTGTGCCAGTTTAAAGAAAGCCTGAAACAGCTATAGTTACTTGTTGTGTCTATCTTGCAGGTATGAGCTGACAAGGAGCAGACGCAAGAAAACTTGATTTCTTCTCATGTACATAAGTTACTAATTTTTCAACTTTGTAAGAATGTACATATCTCCTGTAATTAATGTGTTTTGAAGTCACTGCAAATCTGAAGCAGTCGCCAGCTCAGGACATGTAAATTTAAGGATCCTACTCAGAAAAAAAACCCCAAACAAAACCACCCCACATTAGGAATAAATTGCCTCTCAATAAGGAGTTCTTTATTTTTGCTGTTTCTGGCACCTCTCCTGCAGAGAACCCTCAAGTATGGATACACTTAAGGAAGTGTTGTGCCTGGAGATCCTTCAGACTGTCAGCTCAGTTGTTACTTTGCTTGGCAGCCTCATTTCCCCAGGATCCTATTCATGTTGTTTTAACATGAAAAACTCATACTTCTCAAATAATAAATTTTAAACAGCATTCTTCATTCGAGGGCTACAGAACCCATTGAAAGAAACTGTTTAAGACTCTAATGGCAACTGGTTTTTGAGGAACTAAGAAATTGATATTCCATTGTTCAAAAGTGTATCTTGGCAGATTGTGGCTGCAGATGTGTATATGAGCTTCCAAGAGGAGGGAGATCAGTTCACCAAGATGTCATTAAGGTTTTAATTCGTGATGCCTTAACGTGTTTTGTCCTTTGTTGCAGTACATTTCAAAATCTTGTAAACCTTGACAGTAAAGCATTCTGCCTGAGGAACAGCAGAGTTTTGTAAAGTAAGCTTTATTAATAGCAGAGCAAAATATACCAAAAATATTTTTGGAAGCTTGGTGTATTGTTTCTGTACAATAAACTTCTGTCTTGCATAAGGATCTTGATCTGTGCCTTTCTAAAACTGACTTTTGAAATATACAGCTTCATATCCATACTAGGCAGAAGTCCACAAACCATGACCTGAAACAAGCTTCAAATACTTTTGGCCTAGATTACATGAATCTAAGTCTGCCTGTCCATAACCAGCAACAATACTCACACAGTTTAAATCTGCTCACATCCCAAACCAATTTAAAATGTTGTTCACATGTTCAGAATAGGCCCTTCATGAAACCAAGACAGGCCACTGATGGAAGTGTTACGGCTAAGGCAGCGAGAGCACCTTTATCTCATGCTTACTGTGCCAGCAACATCCAAAATGCTTAGTGGTTAGAGCACGCCTGGCCTTGGGCTGGGTTCAGTCTCCTGGGCTGACACAGAGCAGTACTGGTCCTCTCTCTGCGACCACGGTTATAGTGAGTTTTTCTTAAACTGACCAAGAATTAAGAAAAATGAAAAAACGCAGCAGCTTTTATTCACGTCAGACGTCTGTTGGTTAGTGTAATAGAGGACAGAGGTAGCTGTCATGTCACGAGCACCAACGTGTTCAGTCACAGGTAAGATAAATCTTGCTAGAGAAGACCAGAGTAACCCTTAACTAGCTGCCAACTTCAACTTTTGCACAGTAGGTAAAATATCATCCAGGTTACTGATCTCTGAAACAGAACAAAAAGCAAAACAGTAATGTGTGTGCATTGAGAACATCTTTGAGTTCAGCCAGAATTCTAACTTAGATGCTAGAAATACAGCTAGCAAATAAAATAAACTCCTCATGTTTTCTAATGCTTTTGGAAAAAAATTCTATTTAGCTTATCTTATGAGTAATATGACTGAATCAAGACAAGCACATGTTCAATGAAAGCAATGTATTTGGGTCAATTCCTGAGAAAAGATGGAAAGAGAGTGAGGCAAAAGTCACCACCTTGCCTCACATCTTCCTTGTGTTTTAGCACACCAGCAATAAACAGAACACGTGTTAGCTATTTAAAGTTTTAGAATGAAGCATTGGCATGAAGAGAATTACAACTGTTGCAAATATTACTCACCTAGAAGACAGAGCAAATCTTGAATGAGAGCTTGAAATGGTGGAAAGAAGCATTCATGTTCTTCTAGCTTATTGATTATACTGAAAGGTGCAAAAGAGACCATCAGATAAAAGGCATCAGGGCGTTTTCAGTTCATCTCTTGGCTGGTTTGTCATACTATGCCATGACTTTCTGAAAACACTGCTGCTTAGTAGCATATAAAATCATCTACACCAAAAATGTGGGTTTAAGTTCTGAAACCTGCAGCCAGCAACTATTAGCTGTCAAAAGAGGAGCTCTAATTTCACTATTCATGCCCTATATACATCCTTTCCTCCTTACATGGCACCAGGTAATTTTTGGACTGGAATACCAGTTTGTGTATGCTAAATATACTGCCTGGGGGTGGGTGATATAACTGCCATAAAGGTGGAGCAGGAAATATTTTATAAGCAGCCATTCCCTAGTTAAAACTGTGGTGAGCACAGGAAGGCTGACAGAGTCAGTATCGTTAACACAGCATGTGTCAGGCTGTCTACCACACCATTAGTATGTTTGCAGAGCACAGGCTAAGTGTGAGCTCCTATAGTCTGCTACCAAGCGTATGTATGGGGTCATCTGCTGAGGATACAACAGGATTTGTCCAGTTCCCAGAGTACTTGCAGTCAGCGTGAGCCAACTCTCTTAGCAACTGGTACATTACAACTGAAACCTTGCAACACTTTCTCCTCCCCACTCACACGCAGTATTTGCTTTGTCTCCTCATGCAACGTGCATCCTATGAAGCCTTCTTTGATCACCTCATCCATGCAAGCCAAGAAAGCGTTTTGGAACCTTCTGACCATAATTTTTGTCTTTGCCCCCTTTATACTTTTGAAAAGATTCAGGAATTGTTCCATGCAGGATGGTAGCAACTCCTGTACTATGCAGCTCGCTGACTTTGTAACAAATGATTGAAGTTTCTTTCAGAATCCATTCTAGCCAGTTCTCTCAATTACTCGATCTGATTTTTGAAGAATGGCCACTGCTGGAGCTGCTGCACATACCTGTGGACATCCTGGGTCCCCAGAAGCTGCTGTACCTGCTCAGTCACGTTCTCATTAATTATGTCACACAGTTTCCCAACAGTATCCACCACCACAGTGGGTGGAGCTGAACTGTCTGTGGAAAAACAAATGCTTCATGTTCCTTGTAACAGCGTTAACAGGAAAGTATTTTTGACACAGTCCAGTTCTTGCAGGTGCCCAGATTTTATTTGGTTTTCCCACACCTAGGTATACAAGTTCCATCATTCTCACAAAACTAAATGCCTATGGTCAGAAATAAGCTCATGTTAGCTAAGAATGGTGAATCTCTTACTAATCCTCTAGAGGCTAAAAAAACTTGTTGGAGCTGTGTGTTTTCCCAGCAGAGATGGTACTAAAGTGCACCCTACAATGTCAGCGGAACATTACGTATCCAGAGAGTGTTGTTCATTAGGTTCCTGTAACACAGCAGAAGTACAGTAGAGGGGCTGGGCTAACAAGGAACCTGGTCAATAAATATTTTGTGAACACCCACAACTTGTTTTGGTATTGGATGTTACCTGCTTTCACTGCTGAGACTGAAGGCAACAGGGTCCTTGTCCTTTTCTCCCTTGCTCTCAGGCTGCATGGCCTACACTGCAGCCAAACCTTCACACCAGAGAGCAGCAGCAGGAGCTGCTGTTCTCTGGCAGTACAAACTAGAGGAGAAGGGTACTGGACAGTAACTGAGTACTAAGTATGTCTCTGAGGACTGGCACTTAGTTTCTGACATTCAACAACTGTTTTTTAAGTTAAGTTTAGTAGCGTAAGATGGAAGTTTCTGAGGACTGGACATAACTACACTTGAATGAATCACTGAGGAGAAATCTACAGCAGAGGTAATTTTTTCTTAAACTTGTCATCTTTAGAGTAGATGGTCACGAATTAATCAATTTCCACTGTTACTCCTTCCTTCTGCCTCCCTAGTATTCCTCAGCAACTACTAAAGGCTTACGAATAAAGGGGATTTGCTATTTAAACTGCCAATTGACCTATATTTATCTTCCCAGTGAGGAATATACCAAGTTTACTCATTTCCTAGCAGCTCAACACATTTTCTATGGAGACATCAGCCTTTTGCTTGTCTTCTCCCTTTGGAAAATAGTGTGAACAAATGCTAGGTGGCAAGTCTTTACCTAGTTCCAGGAGCTCATGGAGGTTTCTCATAGCATTGGTCATTTCCCCAAGTTTTGTGTAAACCTCATTCATTCGTGGATAAACGCCACTGAGAGAATTCACGTCAAACAACTTCTGGAAGTGAGAGACTATCGCTAACAGGGTTGGTACAGATGGTGTCTGGCTGTTCTGTAGCAAGCAGAAGGAGCAACTTGTCAGCATTACTGCTTAACAAAGCAAGGATTCTTTTAAACAATAAGCATTCTTAAAACTAGCCTATGAAGAAAAACAGGTGTAACTGCCCTTAACTACAGGATTTCAAATATTCTTAAATCTGAAGACACTGTAAAGAGAGTTTTCAGACACAAATATCCAACAAACAAAAAAAACTGTCTGGAAAGCTTTCCTCTCTGTTGCTTAGTTTATGTATTCTCAATGCTGACTGAGGAACAGACAGAATAAGATAATAACCTGAGTCTACAGGGCAATGCAAATTCCTCACTGGTCAAATGACTTTGATTAAAGCAGTCCTCCCCGAGGTGAATTTATCCATTATATTAAAATAGTCTCTGACTATTGAATGTCTTCAAACAGCTATGTGTTAAACCCCGCAAGGCTTTCAAATGCACAAATCTAATCACTGTGCAAAAAACACATTCGAGAATTCCACAGTAACTTGTGATTATGAACCCCCAGGAAGAATTACCTTTTCCTTATTTTCTATTTCTTCCAAAATGGCATCTACTATGAACTGGAGGTCTTCAACTCGGACAGATTCCCTGTTGTCTTGTGGATCTTCAGTGTGCCAGGGTGCCAGTTCCAGAGACAGTTTTCTCAAGGACCTATGCAAATCCTTTCAAAGGAAGGGAGGGGATACAACTTATTTTAGTAACTGCTTGAATGTGTTCTTATTACAAAATCAGGCAGATTTTCTGTTTCTCATATGCAAGAACATTCTCATACTGGAGACAGTAAGGGTTAGTTTTCATAGAATTTCAGCACAGTATCTTGCTTACATTCTTACAGTCTTGCTTAACACTGATAGTCTAACAGTTAGGTACTTTGTATATTATAGTATCAGTGAAATAAGAAATGCTGGTCACAGAGAGTTTTTGGCTTTAACCAGAATTCTTTCACTTGTATTTCGATCAGAAAGTTACTGTCTGGGCAAGACAAAAGGGAAAAACAGAATGGATTGTCATTAATGCATGAAGTACATCAACTCTAAAATTTAAGTGTCTTCTTAGGCAGTGAACAAACCATTTTAGGTGATATAGACAGAGGAATACCTCTGGTGTGTAGGAATACTGCACATTTTTCACTCCACTATGTTTTTAAATGGCGTATAAATAGCAGAGTCATTTTTAAAATTTAACACCAAGTCAGGCAATAACAAAAGCTGCACACAGAGAAAAACTCTGCATATAGGGAGGGACCGAGGAGGTGTCACTGGATTAAAGGGAGCATATAAAGCCAAGTACAATAATGCATTACCTTCAGGGCCATTAGCTGATCTGCCCACATTTCTATAGTAAGAGGAAGGTGCTCAAATCCACATTCCTGTCCATTCTCTTTAATGTAATTTTGCACTGGCCCTTTACTGCGCCTGTATATTAACGGAGGAGCTCTTGGGCTTCGCAAGATAGAATCAATATGGGACAAAACCTTCAACAACAAATAACAAATGTTGTTGCTCAAATACATATGACATTTTATAATAAAATCCCTCTCTGCCACAGTCATGATGGTCTAAATGTTAAATCGCAAATAGCTCTAATAAGTTACTATCAATGAATTTTACAGAAGCATTCAGTATGGAATACATTCAAAGATTTAAAAATATACTAGCTGGAAGATATGTAAAAGCAATGCAAACATACTCCCCTTTGGTGATATTTAACATTTATACACTTGAGGCATTGTTATTTTCACAGTTTATATTTTGCTAAGTTTTACTATGTTTGTCTTTTTTTTAATTAAAAAAAATAATAAAAGCCACTCTCTCCTCAGGCATGTTTAAAACAGTAACATAAGGATCTGTACTGCCCAAGAGCTCGAACAAATCCCCTGTCCTGAAAAGACTTCACCTAAATCATTGATTTGATGTTTCCCAACTTAGTCGCTGCTTCCAGGCTGTATTTTCAGGTAGTTTACACTAAGATGTAACAATTAAGAACAATTAAGAGCAAGTCTACATTAACTGCCAAATCCAGAACATTACACATCTCATGCAGAGGACTTCCTACGAACTCTTAGAGTCAAACTAGCATGCTTCAGTTTACATGGTTAAAGAAAACTCGTGTGTTATATTTCACTGTAGTAACAGTGCTAGATAAAACATAGCACAGACAAAATCTGCATACCTTTAAGTACTGCTGGCAAACTGCCTGCAGCTTATCCACCCCTGCGATACTCTCAGGTTCTTTCTTTTCTTCCGTTCTTTCTCTGGTACTACTCCCCGAAGATCTACGTGCCAAATACATACAGTGGGTTATGTAAGTAGCCTTAGCAGGAGGTACTACTTTCAAATCAATTAAAGAACCAGGTATGTAGTACACATACTTACACCTGCAAAGTAAAAATTTCCATCATATGACGCCTGCCAATGGAATTCCATCAAACCGAGCTAGCTAAAGAATGTAATACCTAATGTAAGCATCATCAATTTATCTCCAGTCTCCAGGCTGAGGTTATTCCAGACTGCATGATGATTTAGAAGGGACACCACCAGCTGCACAGCTGTTGTTACAGAGGTTCTACTACAGCTGAAGACTTAAAATCCAGAATTTTACTCAAAAGGGTCAAATTCCATGCTCACAGTGTTTATCTGCTTGAACATCTTTCCTGGCTCGCTACTCTTCTTGTCGAATCTGAGATGACTTTCTCTAAAACTACCATTAAATCATATCCACTGCGTGAGAGAAAAGACCATGTAAGTATGCCTTATGTAAAATAAAAAACTGAATATTTTTAAAGTTTAAGTGATGTCTTCTTCAGACTATAAAATATTTATCATTCAGTATACACATGCACAAACGATTAAGTGAAATTACAGATTAAGCCACTTTGTCAACACTGGATTTCTAATACCGTCAATGTGTTTTCTTAGTAATGTTTCAGGAAAAACTAAGTCAATTTCTAAGAATAATATAGACATAACTTCAGTGGCTACAACGTTTTCTCAACTCATGCTTTCTCATTCATAATCCATAATGTAAAGAGTAGATTTCTTTATAGCTCATGGAAGCAACAAACATCACAGTTTGGTCCTGTCCACGTGGCCTGAAACAGCACTCATAGCTTTATAGTCTGCTATCTACAGGGTGCAGAGTACCTTTGCCTTTGGATGTTCAGAGGATTCATGAAAGTTACTGAAGAAATATACTTACTTGATAGTTTTCTTTAAAGTTTTCTCTAGTTTCTTCACTTGGTGCTTGTAAAGTTTTAATTCCTGTACAGTTGGTCTGTTAGGAAGAAAAAGTATCACATTGTATGTCTTGCATTTGAAGGTATCTGCAAAACTCAGCCAAGCAAAAAAGTAAGCAAGCTTTGCCAGTGCTGCAGCAGCTTTCTGGAAATGAAATTCTGCAACATTTCTACATGGTAACAGCAATAAACAGCAAACTAACCATCAGCTGTTGTTGTTATTAACAGTGTGGGGAGGGAAGGGTGACTGTTGCTGCCATTTCTTATTTCTACAAATCACTTTTAAAGGCAGATTCCATACAACACTTCTACAATGATGGTGCTTTTGGCTTCTTTCTTTGTAAAGCAGTCTGCCGAAGTGCCCTTGCAAAGGATGATACTTATCCTTTCTCACCTTGTTTCCAAATCTTTCTTGATATTTATATTTTCAAGCAAAAGCTGTTCATTCCTGGCTTTTGTTTCAATAAGTTGTTTCTGGAAAGACTGCAACATAGGCTGTGTTACTTCTTTTATTTCACTCATTCCACAATCAACAAGCTTTAACAATTTAAAGAATGTACATGTTAAGAAGGGCTCCTAATTGCCTGTATATATAGCAAGACAGTGTGGATGAGGAATTAGTCAACTAAGATCAAGAGCTTGCTGCATTAGACCACAGTTGGAGAACCTGTGATTAAGGAGGCTATGCAGCCCCCAAGCAAAGACAATTCACAACACAGCACTGAATCCTTGCATAAAGACAGTGAACCCTGCCCAGAAAGTGTACAAGTTAAGAAGACATGCTAAGAACAAGGGGATAGGCATCAAACACATGTATGTTTCTATGTATCATTTTAAGAGTTACCACTTAGAGATCCGCAGGGACTTATTCTTAGCAGTTCCATACCGTGAGCAGTGCTCTGTAATTAGGTGTAGCATCTAGATTTAAGAATTCTTCCTCGCTTTTCACTTCTTTCTGTACCTGATCTTCATCTTTTTTATATTGCCTATAGGGAAACATAAGCTGTTTCAGTTTACTGTAATTTGATTACCTCAAAGATCTATGTTGGTTTAGTTAGCAGTATATATGGTAACTAAACTACAAAGTAAATAGATTAGAAATTCTGCCCTAAGATCCACTGCTCTTCTCTATTGTTTCTGGGCAGCTGTTTCATGTACTAATTAAATACACTTATTCCTTGAGAGAAATTCCCATACAAGCAAATCCCATTTCTTTGTTCGAAATAATAATAATCTCAAATTATAGGAATGTCTTGGGTATCTCAGCTTGTTGCTTTGTACCATTTCGGCACCACGACAGAGCTGAAAAGCTGGTATCCTGTTTGTTTAGGGAGATGAGTCAACTGAGCGCAGCTAATGCAGTAATTCTGCCAGTGAACCATGGCAAGAGAGGAAGGGAAGAATAAAAAAACAACTTCCTAGCTGTGCCAGCCTCCTGCATGAGCAGCTGTTTAGCCTGACTGACAGTTATTCCCCGGATGAATCCAAACTTCCATGACCATTACAATTCTTTGCTGTTTCTTACATGCTAGTGACATCTGGAACACAGAAAATCTACCACTGTAAGATTTAAGAACAGTAAAGAGTATGAAAATTTTGAACAGTAGAACCATAAGGCATCAGACGAGACCTACCTTAGCTCCTTTTTCATTTCACTAATTTGAGATTCATAATAGTCAATTAGACAAAGGAACCTGAAGAAAGGGAAAATGGCATTACTGAATCTCAGATATTCTCAAAAACAAATAAAAATCATGCCTGGAACAGGCCAGCTCGTACACCTGCACTGTGCTTTAGAAGTGACCGCTTCAAGTAGAAGGTTCTCTCTCTTACCAAACACGGTCACAGTCTTCCAGAACAGAAGAGACATTAACTGTGCACTAGTCTAAAAACCAGCAAAATTATTCAAGAGGAGAAAAAAGCTAAATCCTCCTGACAGCCTCCTCATCTTGTGACTGTTTCCCCAGCAAGTGTAACGGTGAGGCATAGTCCTGAGTGCTACTGCTCTGCGACCTCTGCGGGTGGTGAAAACACAAGTCACACATAGCCCGAGAACATCCCTCTCCAATGAAACTAAATATCCTTTCAAAGTGGTTGCAAAAACTAGACCCACAAAAAACTGAACAGCTGAGAAATTGACTTTCATCTTGAGCACCCTGAGATTGCCTGTTCTGGAGAGACAGGTGAGAATGCACAGGGAACCAAACTCAGTGATCCTCCCTCTCAAATAGTGCGGGCATGAGAAAAAGGCTGTTGCACACACAATCTCCTTTAAATGCTGCCCAGGAAAACATTGCTAGCCAGGCCTAGGAAAGCAGGTGACAGCAGCCCACTAAAGTGATGGCTACCTGCAGCCTAAGAGCTGTCACATCTCTGATTACAGTAGAACTATGGAGATCTTACTGCAAGAGACACAGGCTTGGAACACTTGCAGAACTTTCCCTAAAGCACCTGGGAAGCCTTGCAGCAAACCTTCAGTCCACAGTTGCAAACACACACTGGAAGGGCTCTTTCTGGTGACGCCGGGGGTAGTCTTTGCTGTTTTCTTCTTTGGTTGTTTTTTTAATTTCCATTTTTAAACGCTAGAGTCCCAGGATGAGATCACCCTAACAGATACCTCAGCTCCAGAGTAGAGAATCATTCCCTTCTCTTTGCTGACACCTAGCGTGTGCAGTGGCAGGTAAGTTTTGAATTTCTGCCATGGTTTTATCCAGCTCACGTAGTTTATACAAGAAAGAATCCTGCACTGATGTACCTGTTCATATTAACATTTCAGCTCGCCTTACAAAGGTTTCTAGCCTTTTTCTTTTTTCTTAAATATAAATAGTGAGAACAGTTTCTTTAAAATCAATTTCTTCATTTAATGTTATAGGTCGCTCACCAACATAAGGAAATTGCTTACTGCTGGTCTAGAAGAGACTTGGGAGCTCTTTTGCAAAAGCGACAAAACATTTTGTTTTGAGTGGCAACACGCTGCTGCTCCTCCAGCCCAACTCTGCGCAGCTCCTTCTGCAAACGGGCAATTGTCTTTTCCTGTTCTTGCAGCTTCTCCTGCTGCTGTTGATACTTTGCCTGTGAACAGATAATGGGAGAAATATGAAATTATTTTAACCCACAAGCTGGAGGCAGTACTGTACGCGTCCAGGTAGGCACTTGGTCCCAAGGAGGCTCAGTTTCAGCCACACTGAAGAGGCAATGGAGGAAAGACACAGGTATTTTTCAAAGTTATTGCCAGAAAATTCCGTATAGATTGAAAAATCCTAGCTATAAACAATGTACTAACTCTATGACCCACAACTCATGCTTATTTTGATCAATGTAAATATTTTTAGAGCTTTTAAAACAAGTCAGAAGTTTGAATCCTCAGACAGCACTATCTGAATTACCTGTGAAGCCTGTTGATCTTTTTGAAGTTCTCTGACTTGATTCTGTTGCTGGCAAACTTTAGCTATCGTTTCATCTTCCAGCTGGCAAATTTTGGACTTAATGTTTTTCACCACATTTTCCAAATCATTAGCCCGTTGTTCTTGTCGAGATGCCCGACCACGTTCCTGTCTGATCTCATCTCTGAAAAACAAATAAATCCTTGATTTAAATTTAACTCATTTCACTAAAGACAGTGAAGAAAGCACAGGCCTGACAACATTATCAGATGACACTCAATAGCAGATATGGAAAATATGCTGGTATGGGAAGAAGCAGCAGATGAAATAGCAGAAGAGCACAAACGGAACTAGGCCAATGTTGCTGCATATCGGACAATAATCTCAGAAAAACAGTTTTAAGCCACTGGTGTAACAAGAGCTCCACCTGGCAGGAGCTGGACACTGATAATGCTTTTGCTTTGCATTAGCAGGTAAGTTCCTTCCACCGCTTATCCTTACCTGAGAGAACGATTGGTCTCTATAAGCCCCTGCATCATTTTCTGCTGTCGGTCGGTATTTTCCACCAGCGTTTTTAATGCAAGTCTTACTCCTAGAGAAGACTGACTGTCTAAGACAATCATATCTGGAGATACATAAAATAAGCAAAGTCATAATGAAAGGCTTTTAATCATAGAATAGTTAGGGTTGGAAAGGACCTTCAGATCATTTAGTTCCAATCCCCCTGTGATGGGCAGGGACACCACACACTAAACCATGTCACCCAAGACTCTGTCCAGTCTGGCCTTGAACACCACCAGGGATAATAACATCTGAAGATCACATCTTTGCTACCATTTGGAAGTGACAGCTTTACAGATGCCCTATGAACTTAGGCTTACTATTTCAAAGCACAAAACCTTGTACAATTAGCATTTCCTTACCTGCTGTATTTCTGCAGCTTTGGGGGTCAGCAAGACTCACTGGTTTCAACCCATGACGCATTAATAGCTTGTTTAAGATTTCCCATTCAGCCTTCTCCTGCTGCAGGTGGGAGAAGGGGTAGAAGAAACAGAAACCCAAGTTGTTGAGATCAGCTCGTGGTCTCCTGTCTTTCCTGTTGTGCAGGCAGCAGAAGATACCAAATGCTCCCAA
Source organism: Nestor notabilis (assembly GCF_000696875.1). Classification (NCBI taxonomy): domain Eukaryota; kingdom Metazoa; phylum Chordata; class Aves; order Psittaciformes; family Psittacidae; genus Nestor; species Nestor notabilis. The sequence continues at coordinate 193 of NW_009939206.1, read as the reverse complement.
ATAAAAACAAACCAAACCCAAGCCCCCAGAAGCCCCAGCCACTGTAGGAGGGTTTGTGAGGTGTTCCAACAGGATCTGAACAAATACTGGTGGTAAGTGTACTCAACAATGCACAGAGCACTCAGCCTCCCTGATCGCATACTAGAAGTATGTGCAACGAGAGAAACTCCAGAGCACCCAGCCCCCGGTTAAC
>NW_009939205.1:781-1136 GCF_000696875.1 Nestor notabilis | reverse complement strand
CCAGCACTCACCCAGGAGCACGGCAAAACCCAGCCAGCACAGCGCAGCCATGCCTGGGCGCCAGCGGGCATCAAAGACGGCATGGGGGCCACCTAGGGCCAGTGGGAATGTCACCCGGGTGCCACCAGCACTGCCAGGGGGTCCCCACTGTCCCCTCACTCACCATGGGGACACACAACAAGGGGGTGCGGTGCCATGCTGTCTGGTGGGCTCAACAGCAGGGCCTCGAAAGCCTGCGTGCCTGGGAAGGGATCCCACTCAGCACCCCTCAGCCAGCACTCCCACCCTGCCACCCCTCATCCCGGGGGTCCCGGCACCCCGGCAGCCCCCAGGCACAGCACGGAACCCCAGGCCC
>NW_009939205.1:0-611 GCF_000696875.1 Nestor notabilis | reverse complement strand
CACTGCCACTGCCTGGGGACCCGCAGCGTGTGGCACTGGGGCAGCTGTGCCTGCGCCCACTGCAGACCCAGTGCTCTGGTGCTGTCCCATGTCATGCACAAATGTGCCATGCCATGCCTCATTACACAGCTCTGTGCCATGTGGCGCTGCCCTTGGCCATGCCATGCTGTATCTGGCCCTGGCGTGCACTGTTCCTTGCCACACTGTGCTATGCAATGCCATGCTGTACCTGGCTGTGCTTCACCACGCTGTGTTTGACTATGCCATGCAAAGCTGGGCCATGCCACTCCAAGGCTTTGCCATGCTATGCTATACTGGATCTGGCTATGCCATGCCATGCTATACTGGATCTGGCTATGCCATGCCATGCTGTATCATGCAATACCATTCAGGATCTGACTGTGCCGTGCCATGCCATGCCATGCTGTGCTGTATAATATTGTGCTGGGCTGTGCTATGCCTTGCCATGCTTGGTTGTGTCATGCCACGCTGTGCCACACCATACTGTGCCCCACCACGCTGTCCCATGCCATATCATGCTGTGTCAGGGCTCTGCTCACCAGGCTAGGGGGGTGGTGTGGTGCCGAGCATGTGGCCACCAGCAGGTCCCA
>NW_009939204.1:0-14303 GCF_000696875.1 Nestor notabilis | reverse complement strand
GGCCTGACCCGGGGGGTGGGCCTCAGCCAGGCTCTGCCCTGCCCGGGCAGGACCCTAACGGTGGGGTGATGGGGGGTTTGTCCCTCAGTCGGTGTGTTTCTGTCCTTGGTGCTAGGCTGTCACAGCAGCCCTGACCCCACGCTGTGGGCACAGGGACGACCCATGAGCTAAAGTCATCCCTCACAGGCAAAGGTTGGCCAGGAGAGCTTGTGGGTCGCAGCCTGAGCATGGGGTGGGTTCTGCTATCTGACCACTGGCCAGTTGTCCAGGGCCAGGAGCATAAGGGGTGCTCCACCCGCGCCCTTTCAGGTAGTCTTTGAGTGGGCTGAGGAGGACGTTCCTCTTGGGAGGATTGTGCCCCTGCAGTGAATACACACCAGCATCCCCCACGGTACAAGGAGGACAGTGCTGATGCTACTTGAGGTCTTAGCTGAAGGAGTTGTCATAGCATGCAGGGACCAGACAGGCTTGTTGAGTGTGGTGCTTTCCAGACACCTATAATGAGCCTGGCTCTGAGGAATTCAGCCTCCAAACTCTGCTCGCAGCGATTACACTGAAATGACCTCAGCATGAAGAGCAGCACTGTCATCCCCAGCACGTGGGGATGGGGTGACTAATGTGTCCTGAACAAACAACAGAGACAGCAGAGAGCAGAGAAATGAAAAGCAGCACTTGAAGGACTTCAGAGACTTTTCGATAAGAGCTTTCCAAATGGCAAGGCCTGATGTTAAATGCCAGCTGAGTATGTCACCCCTGGGGCCATGCCAGTGTGTGAGCTCCTGTGATTTAGATTGCAAGAAGGGAGTTCTCTTTAGCTTTTCAGTAGGATTTCATGCAGATTTTGGACCACTGAGTTAATCTGACTCAATTCTTTGTTGTTTTTTGTTTGTTTGTTTCTGGTTTTTAACTAGTGTCACCTCGGAGGAATATAACCTTGCTGCCTTACTGACTGGCTGGCAATATTGGCTCCTCTATACTCCTGCCTGCAGTGCCCACTGTATCTCAGTGTAGCCCAGACAGGCTACAGAGACTTTTTGTGGCTCACCTAATTGTTGCTTGTTGTAACTCACCTCACTGTTGCTTGTCCAAGAAAACAAGATGGATGGGAAGAAGTGGTACCAAGTTACAGAGAAAGTGGTTCCAGCCCGGTCCAAGTCTCTTCTTTAAAGAGAAGCTCCGGCATCCAGGAGGCTGAAAAGCAAAACACTCCAATCAGTCAAAATGGAAGGAGGCAACAGTCCAAATCTACAACTTCAGCAACTCCCATTGGCCACGGCAGCAGTTTCTGTGCAGCCACACACTGACTCCTTTTCATACAAGGTCAGGTTTCTCCCCTAATCTATCCCTAGAAGGCCCCAATTATTCAAGTAACTAACAGTGCCCCTGTGTTCTGGTTATTTGTTTGCAGATAGTGCACTGGGTTTGTATTTAGCCATGCCTGGAGGCCCCAGTGCATTATAGCAGTGAGAGAGAGAAAGAGAGAAATTCTGTGTCTTCTAAACCAAAGGCCAGTTTTTTGCTGAGCCAGTGAATTGTGCTGAGCTGCTCTGGCTACACCTGTGATCACACAGGGACATTTTCCTGCCAACTTTACTGTTGTGGGAGGATCTTGCAGGTGGTTTTGAATTAAGCTGCTTGGGTGAACCTTATTTTCGTATACCCTGATAAAGAGATTTTTGTTCCACTGATAAGAACTTGAAATCTTAAAGTCCCTGTCTTACTATGTGTGAGAAAATAAAGAGCAGTATGTTTGCTGTTAAGGGAGGAGTACGAATGCAAGCTCAGTTATCCCAAATCAATCAAAGTACTAGACTGTATCTTGGACACCAGCACTCAAATGAAAAGTGCTAATGACATCTAATGAGATTTAGACAGTTGTTGGAGGAAGACAAATGCTAAATGGCCTGGTGTAGCCTCAGGCTCTCCTGTGCACTGCTAATGTACATTTCCTTTGTGACTCAGCCTGCTTTACATCTTTCCTTATTTCAGATTCTGTCTTTAGACCGTGAGAATGACTGCTGAGCTGGGAATGCTCATGTAGGAGGGGTTGGGAGCTCACCGGGAGCTACTACCAGTTGCCTATTACTTTGAAATAGCTGGTTCATATAAAAACCAGCATAAAATCAGTGGTGATTGGGCTGCCTCATGAAATGGGCTGAATTACCTGAACCAGCAGATGCTCTGTGTGGAGAAGAGCAGAACACTTCTTAAAATGTGACCTGCAGAATGCAGAGGTTCCTGCTCCATATTCTGGAATTCCAGGACAACAAACATCCTCATGAAAAGAGTTTTTGAAAGGAAATAATAAGTGAATGGGTCATTGTGTTTACCTTTATCTTCTTCCCCTCTGAGAAACTGCAAAGAATGCAAATACATGCACGCTAATGAAGTCTCTTGTAGCAAGTGTCTTGTCTCTTGTAGCTAAGGCAGGGTGTTTCACAGGTTTGGAACACAGCCACAGGGAACTTAGCTGAATTGCCCTGGATCACGTAGGAAGGGAGGAAGATAAACACCGAGTTTATTGACAGATGATCTAGAAACTGTTTTAAAAGTTTCTTCTCTTGCAGGTGTGCAAAAAGCTCCATATTCCTTGGCTAAATTTAGCATCTGTGTGTTTTAACAGGAGAACCTGATTGGTGCATTACTGGCTATTTTTGGGCATCTTGTCATCAGTATTGCACTCAACCTCCAGGTGAGTACCATGAAGCAAATATTCATCCTGCATTAAAAAGCATCAAGCACACCAAAGCCTCTCTGCCTTTCTCTTCTCCTCTAGAAATACAGCCACATCCAGCTGGCAGGTTCCAAAGACCCCCGAGCCTACTTCAAAACCAAGACATGGTGGTGTGGACTGTTCCTGCTGGTGCTGGGAGAACTGGGAGTGTTTTCCTCTTATGCCTTTGCTCCTCTTTCACTGATTGTGCCACTCAGTGCAGTGTCTGTTATAGGTAAGGGGGGAGAGGCAACAGCCGTACAAGTCTGAGTGTGTTCAGTGTAAGATTGCTGATGGTTGGACTGATGCATAACTCACTGTTTCCCTCTCCTTTGTTTTATAGCAAGTGCAATCATAGGAATTATATTTATTAAAGAGAAATGGAAGCCCAAAGATTTCTTGAGTAAGTTCCACAGTTCCTTTTCATTTTTCCTCCCTGATTACAAGCCATTCAACACACAGCATGGCCTTTCATCTGAGCCACTGTTTGATAAAAAGGGGTTTTTTTGTTTGTTTGGGGTTTTTTTTCTTATTTGTGCCAAATCCTCAGAATCTCTCGGCTTTTAGAAATACCTGGAAATGGTGTTTGCTTGCAGGATTTGAGAATCATGGTTCTCTGGGCTGAAGCTGCAGCCCAGGGCCTTGACTGTGCAGTAGCGTAGGCACAACAGAACCAGCTGAATTTCACACTCCGAGTGGCTGCAGCACTGGGACATTCATTCTTACATTCCTAGAAAACATCAGGGTTATGGGCAGAGCCAGGCAGGATAAGCTCCCAGACACGGATGTTGTAGCTGCTATTTGATTTGCAAATGCAATCTGGGATGAGCTCTTCTCCCCTCCACTCACAGCACACACGTTGCCTGTGGCGGGGGGGGGGTGGGTTGTGGCTCTTAAAGTGAGGCACGAAGGGCAGAGGAAGGAGTCATCCAGAGGAATGTGCATGATGGCATTAAGAGTCACTGTGCATGCGTGTTATTACTCCCATGCATCCACACTAACCCACTAACTTTGTCCTCTCTTTCTTTCTCTTGTTTTGTCCTTTGGTTGCCGAAGGGCGCTATGTTTTGTCCTTTGTAGGCTGTGGTTTGGCAATTGTTGGAACTTATCTGCTGATAACATTTGGACCTAATAGTCATGAGAAGATGACAGGAGAAAATATCACTAGGCATTTAGTGAGCTGGCCATTTCTGTTGTATATGGTAAGATGGCCCATAAAACGTGGGCCAGTTTTCTGCTATATGCCTCATGGGGAGCTTCATTTCAAGCATTGTTTTTCCCTGTGTTTACTACCAATATTCCTTGTACTTGCTAATGAACCTGTGCCAGCATTTCCTGGTGTCTGTTCATGTTGCATGTGGACACATGCATGCATGGTTTGGAACTCTTCCATTCTTGCTCTGAATTACTGTTAGGACTTAAATATCACTATCTGTTTTCAAGTCTCTTGCTCTCCCCTGAGCTGTCAGCTTCAGCCTGTGGCAGCTGAGAGCAGCTGCTCCAGAGGTGTCCAAATGCTGGGCTTGCATCTGGGCTGCTTCTAGACTGAGCCATCTATCTCTCATTGGAAATCTTATGGAATGTATCATTTCTTAATGGAGATAAGTTTGGCTCACTGAAAGAATCTCATTACAGAAAGTAGGCTGAGATCTGTCATGTGAATATTCAGTCAGGACTGTTTGATCTGCTGCTTTACCACGAATCTAACATCAAAAGTGTTCCATGTTCCCTGTTCTGCGAGAAGCTATTCAATGTCATCTCATTAGAAGCTGAGATCATGCTAAATTTGATCTATAATTGTGTGGGATCCTCATTTTCCTTTGATTTGCTCTACTGTGTAATTCTGATGTTTGACTGGCTCAGAATCCCATTTACTGCCAACCCCATGCACCCTACCCTGCATGTTTTAATATTCTCATTTCTATCTTTTGCAGCTTGTGGAGATCATCATGTTCTGCCTGCTACTGTATTTTTACAAGGAGAAAAACGCAAACTACATTGTAGTTATTCTCCTGCTGGTAGCTTTGCTGGGTAAGTTGATACAGACTTGTAAGATCTTCTGATTCTGGCTTGTAACAGTAAACTGCAGTAAACTAAGCATCTGTGGCATACAGGGAATTATACTGACCTCATTAATGTCATAAAATGCCCCCATCTACTCCAGAAAGGTTACTACAAATTACGTGAAGCTAATACCTTGCAGTGATGTTCAGGATCTGTGCAAATGACCTTTGAACAAATAAGACTTATTTCCCATAAGGATGAATAATCAGCCAAATACAGAAACCAGTTATTTATTGGTGGTGTTAATTTTAACTTGTGCATGCAAAGCATGGTACAATATTTTATCTACTTTTGTTCTGTAAGAAACTGATCAATTAAACTTTCAAAAAGGTGAGTAACAGCAAGGCAGTGACACAGTGTGACAGGCTCTTGAATCTGTGTCACAGGCCTCAATTTTTGCTATCTATGTTGCCTCACTTACTGCAGTGTCTTTCCTGTTTTCTTTGGTTTTCTTTTTTCTTTGAACTGCTTGGGGCTGGATTTCAGCAGCTGATGCCTCACAGGCTCTGAATTACAGCCACAGCAACTATCCTAATTTGGAATGGCCCTGGCTTGTGCTTTAAGAAATGGAAAGGAAGTAGGCTCTTTCTGATCCTTGTTTTGAAAACTTCCTTAGCTTTCTTAACTGAGCCAATATGCCACAGGAAATGAAAACTTGGATCCTTCCATCACAATAATTGCACAACACTTAATGCTCCCAGCCATGTGCACAAGGGAAGGTGCTATGGAAAGATTGGGTGATTTCACTGAAGGTCACTGTGGTGAACTTGTTGGGCAGAGCTGGGGATAAACCAGGCAGTTTGTGTCCCTTGTCTGGCCTGGCCAAGGGGGTGTTCAGGTCCTTGTAGGTGTGTTGGGTTGGTGCTTGCCTGCAGGTATAGTGTGACTGTGGCTCCAGCCCTGCTGAGCGGGTGCTGCCGCTTCACCCATCCTGGCAAACCTTCACAGGGTCCATGACTGCGGTGACGGTGAAGGCTGTGGCAGGCATGATCCTCGTCTCCATACAAGGAAACCTGCAACTCGACTACCCCATCTTTTACATCATGTTGGTGTGCATGATTGCAACAGCCATCTTCCAAGCAATGTAAGACATTCATTCTCTTTCTGTCTGTAATTGTGCTGGTTTCAGTGGATCAGTGACTAGTGGGCTGTTTGTTATCCATTCCAGAAATGCTGATTAAATTTTAGGAGAATTATCCATTGTCTTCTGTCACCTGTCCTCAAATCTATGTCACAGGAGCCTGGGATAATGGTGTTCTTTGCTTTTCCATGTAGTGATGCTGCCAAGTAGTTTTAAGCCCAAACTTACGTTTTATTTAAGTATTATGCAAAACAGTGTTAGGAATGAAATGGTGGCAGATGGAATGCAGGATCTGTGCAGCGGCTAAAGTCAAAGTGCAGACTCTGTGGTGTTGATGATGTCTAGGTGGTTTTGGGGGTTTTTGTTCCTCTGTACTTCTAATAACATAAATAGCTAGTAGCAGCAGGGATAGAAAGCTATTCCAATTGTGAGTGGCATTCTGGACCTACAGCCAGTGGCAGTAACTTCACTGTCTTTAGTGAAACTTGGTGAATTTCACAGCCTTTAGCTGCCAGGTTTACTCTTTTCTCATTTCAATAAACCTGCAGCAGCATCCGTTGGAATTCAGTGAGAAAGAGAATAAAGTTTCTTAAACTTATGCATCACTTTTGAAAGGCATTTCCAACCAGGAGACCTATCCTTAGGTCCATGATAACTACTGTGCAGTTCAAGTACCGTTCCCAAATCAAGCCCTGTTCTTCATCACTCTACTGCAGGTTTTTGGCACAAGCCTCACAGCTCTATGACTCCTCCCAGATTGCCAGTGTTGGCTACATCCTGTCCACAATGGCAGCGATCACAGCAGGTAACAGCACAAAAGGTTATAAGGAGAAGTGGGTGATGTATTAGATGTGCACCTTCAATACACAGCTAAAATTTCTCCTTGTGTAATTGTATCTAGCTTTTGTTAAAATGTGTGTGATGCAGGGTCTAAACACATTTGCTTTCTCTGTACAAAGGTGTTCCACTTCCATTCCCAATAATCTTTTCTGCATTGTACCTAGAATGCAGCTGCTCACAGCTTTGTAGGCCCCTTTCTCTCTGAACAGTTTGCTCTAATTTCAGTCGTTGCCAGCCAGGAAAAGTTTTGTCTGCCCAAAGATGAGGCTTCAACCCCCTCAGGCTTCAAACCTGGCAGCAGGCTTTTAAGGTTTTGTTCTACTCACTTAAGACATATGAGCAAAACTGGGGACACCAACCAACCAACCTAGAGCCCCAAAACTCGAGACTGTGCATGTGCTCACAGTGATGGATACTATCTGTGTAAGCAGTGAAGCTCTTCTAGGTATGTAAGGGCAATAGCTTCCCCCTGTAAAGTACACATTGCCTTTTACTGCTCTTCCTCAATGTCACAGAGCCTGTGGCCTCCTCTTTGGGTAATGTTTATTTCCTGTCACGTTGCAAGCCATATGCTGCTCCCCAATTCATCAGCTTATTTACTTCAGTTAGAAATGTAAAGAGCAGGAGCCAGGACACATGTCCTGTTAACAGCCAGGACTCTGAGGACATTGGTCACCTTATTGGTTTGAGCCCTATATTGTTTGAGGTCAAGAGTTTGTAACCTGCTGTAGTTAAAAGGGATCTGATGGGGTTTGTCATTCAGACTTCAGAAATGGTCTCTCATTTATTGACTCAGGTTTTATTAACACAGTGACGTGCAATAGTTCCAGCAATGTTTCCTTCACAAAACCCTGCCCCAGCGTGGAAAGATTTGTAGTGGTTGTTGTACAGACTTACTTGCATCTATATTAGTTACACCAGTGTAAGTATGTTCATTGTAAAAGTCTAAAATGTTTGTCAATAGCTTGTGTTAAAAGTAGAAATCAGGCCACTTTTTTCCTATTTTAAGGTCATTAAAAATACAAAGGGGCTGACTATAGAAATGGGAATCTTGGTTTGGCTTTGGGAGGGACTGGTGCTGGAGATGTATTACTGACTGCTTGGATAAGGGGAGAAGAAAGATATCATGAATTGTTTCCTTTTAAAGGAGCAACTTTTTACTTGGACTTCACTGGTGAAGATGTTCTCCATATATGTATGTTTGCACTTGGGTAAGTGCTTAAAGTTTACTTGATAGAAAACTGGAAAATCAGCCTTTAGTGACCTGTGGCTCACTTCTGGAGTCCTGCTTCTTAGGGCTTGAGCCCTCGCACAGTGCAGCTATGATCAGTAAAGCATCCAGTGTCCTGATGTGAACAGCTCTCCATAATCAGGGAACACTCTGAAATGTCTTTCAGAATAGTGCAGGAAAAACAATTGGGAAATTAATGTTCTGAACTGTGTCAGCAAGCTGGAAAAATCACGATGGACAGTTGTGAGTGTGTTTTCCTGTGGGAAACCTTTCAAAGGTCAGGCTGCTAAATCCTGGAATTTTCTCAAAGAAACCAAAGCTCTGATCTGCTTCTGTTCCCCTTCAGTTAGTCCAGGTTAATGAATTAATGTGTTTTGGTAAAGAAAAGATGAAATGTTTGATTGCTGGGTGGATGCAGCACTGCTGAAGAGGGTTATTCACTTAAGACAGTTCCCGACTTCAGAGTTCTTTTGCTTCCAGTGCTTTATTCTTTATGGTGCTACATGAGAGGCACTCGGAAGACGCAACATGCAGTATTACCTCCTCTCCCTCTTCACAGTTATCTCATTAGATCTTGTTTTCTCTCTCAGGTGCCTCATAGCATTTCTAGGTGTCTTCCTGATCACAAGAAATAGGAAGAAATCTGTACCATTTGAACCATATATCTCAATGGATGCTATGCCAGGTAACAGTAAAAATACAGTGGTTTATTGCTCTTCTTTAAGTACAGCTGAACTTTCTGGTGAGCTGCATAAAAGATATGCAGCACTTGATAAATAACTGACTGCCATCCCTTGTTCCCTGGAAGCATATTTCTCCATTAGCTGCCCTAGTGCTAAGCAGAAGAACATTATGTCTTTCATTTAACGCTCAAGGAACTGATGAGCCGAGGATCATGAACACTGAAACTTTCTAATTGGCTGATTTAAGGGTGCAGGAAGAATGCACTTTTGTTCCTAAGCATTTAATCTCTGTCTTTGCTCTTTTCAGGCATGCAGAACATGCACGATAAAGGGATTGCAGTTCAGCCTGACCTCAAAGCTTCTTTCTCCTACGGTGCCCTAGAGAACAATGACAACATGCCAGAAATCTATACTCCGGCCACACTGCCAATTGTGCAGGAGCAGCATGGCCCCAAAGGAGCTTCTGCTCCACCCTACCGGGTGCTGGAGCACAGCAAAAAGGAGTGAGTGACCTTTTAAGGAACTGATTTGAATTGTCAGAAGTATGACCTTTATTTATTTACCTATGAAAATATAAGCAAGTGTAAAGCCAACCTTGATACAGTTTAAAGCTTGTCCGAAGCTTAACTTTCAAGGCTGATTATTAAAATAAAGAACTCTCCATAGCTATGAAGTTGAAAGCATTTGTCTTAGCACGAAGTAAATCCTCCACTGAAGGTGCTGCCTGGAGTGGTGAGTGCAGTATCCTGGCAATATGGAAACGATGGGACAGCTGATGCTGTGAAAACCTGGAGCAGTGGGAAGAGAAGTGACTGGTCAGTGCTTAGTCCTGCTGGGAGTGGGGTTTCTCCAAATAGATATTTCCAGGAGTTGCTTGCAGAGAGAGAAGGGCAGCATTTAATCTTCCATTTGTAGAGGATGTAGTGGTTTCCAGAGAAGTTGTAACTCCTCATGTCTCTGGCATGACCACCAAACACCTTAACATGGCAATAAAATGTAATTGTGTTCAAGTGCTAATACTGCAACTTTCTGTGTCTTTAGAGCAGCACAATTGGTTAGAGTTAGGAAGCTGCTTTAGTCCTCCCCAACATGAATCTTGGGCACCTCCTGTACAGCTGTTCTATTCAGTGTTGAGCACATGGCCTGAGTATGTGAATTGTTTTTACAGTACCACAGGCTTATATGGCAGCTTAAAACAGAGATCACTCGCCCATTTTCTGTTTCATAGCAGGAGCTTCAAGTTGGGTTAAATGCTGCAGAGGAAACACTGTGAATTATGAGAGTAAGAAGAAATGAGAAGAGTAACGTGGCTGGTTATCTGCTGGGAAATTTTTGTAGCTCTTGATAAGGTCCTGATTCTCTGTCAGTTTTATTTCCTTTCTGGTTGAGGCAGGACCGCCAGCTTTGTTCAGTGGCCTTAAATGCTTAAAGGTGTTGATATTCCTTAGTTAGAAAGCTCAGTCCAGGTGTTGTAGCTGGGGTGTCCCCTCTTTTTTTTCCTCTTAAGAAAAAAAAAAGGGGAGGGGGGGAAAGGATACTAGTCTAATACTGTGAAGGAGCTAAGGAGAAGAAAGCAGCATGTACAGTGCAGCACTCAGCCAGTGAATAATGGAGCATTGTGTACTCAGGATATTTATCTTTCCAGCTCCCAAGAGATGGCTTGAAGCTGATACGAAGGGAGAATAGACACAAGGGGGGGGACCTTGTCAAGTGAAAAGGACAAAGTACAACAATTACTTGTATATGCAGGTTCTTCTGGTGCTTTGATATCCTCATCTTCATTAAAGCTATTGTTTTGCTGGGAAACACAAGGTTAAGGCCACTTGGTGTGACCTGGGCTCTGTGCATAGTGGAGTGTCTCCAGGACCTCAGACTTGATTTGAAACGAACAGTGCTTGTGTTCGGTGCGTTTTTAAGTGGTTACTCTGCTACCAGGGGGTTGGGAGGATCTTGGACTTGCAGCAGTGGCTTTCTGCATTTATTTATTTGACTCATGGCCAGTTTCTGGTTCCCACTACTAAAAATTCCCAAGAACTCCCCTGACTTTATATAGTTACTCCAGATTCTTGCTGTTGTATGTGACAACAGAACTGCTCTTTTGCAAATGCTTGCCTTGCAGCTCTGAATACCAGTTCAGTCTGGAAATATCTGAGATTGCTTTAGCATTTTTGTGCAGCTTAGAAAAATTGCAGCCTTCCCCCCTGCAAAGAGCAGATGCCCCGTTGCTGTGTACCTGTGTGGAGTTTCTTCACCAGCTTGGATGTCTGACAATCCTGATGTTATCAGTGGCATCCCATACACTATAGCTTATGAAACCTCAAGAAACAACAGCTTTTCTTTTCCCCTCAATACCGTTTGTGTTTGATTAACATAATGATGTTAATGGCACAATACTGCCAGAGCATTCATCTTGTTGGAGTTGCAGTGACACTGATTTACTGCCTTTGGCTTTGTATCCCCGGAAATCAATTGTGAATTTATGTGCAGCTTTTGTTACTGAGCAACATAAAACACAGTAGTACAGGAGAGGTTGGATGGGAAGGGTACAAGAATGGTGCCTTTTCTTATCTCTTCCCTTTTAATCCATGAGGCAGTAGCTGTTTTGATCCATTAGTTCTGAAACCACAGAAGCATATTGTTTTAAAACAAGCTGTGCTAAACCACACATAGCTGCAAACTCCACTTTTTACATGGCAATATTTTCTCTGTTGCATTAGTACAGAGGTGGCTGTGCTATAAAATAATGAATCAGAACAGCCTAAATGTTTTGCTGTTGACTTCTATTATTAAGATGATCCTGTGTGAAACAGGATGCGGTTTTCCCAGCTCTTAGTTTCTCAGTAGTATTTAAAAGGTGCAGTTGACTGGTGTGCAGCCTCTGCAGCCTGGAAATGGCTGGTTAGGGTTTTCTCCTAATCTTAGGACCTGACATGGTGAGAGACAGATGCAGGGTGCTGTGCCAGGGGTGGAGAGCTGCTCTGATGCAGAGCCCCTGCTTGCATGGACAGGGCTCCTAAAAGCCTGTTTGAGCTTGACTGTAGGACTTTGTGCTCTAACAGTGGGAGGGTGTAGCTCAGGGTTGAGAGAAACTCCACACCTCCCTTCTAGTTCAGAGATTACAAGCTGAAAACAGGAAGCTATCTGTACCTTCAGGACTATACTTTTTCCAGAGTATTGTTAGTCTGAGGTGACAATGGCCATGCCTGGAACTGCAGCAAGCAGAGCTAAACACCACACGAAGATTTAAAGGAGAGGAGCTCCATGCTGCATTCTAGTCCTCGCAGAGTGAAAAGAGATCTGCTGGTGTAGAACACACTTTAACATGCGTGTGGTGTCAAAGCTTCCGCTTACCTAGGGTGACCCCGAGGCAGGGCACTGTTCCCAGCAGAGTGCTTCCATTTGCAAACGGGTGGTGCTTTTCAGCATGGAGAGCTGGAAAAGTGTGCATGGGAATCCATGGGCTGCTGTTTCCTTCTCTAACCTCGTGGAGTAGCTCCTTGACTCTCCCTGTCTTGGCTGCTTTATTGAATGTGAACTGACATTTGTTGCCTCCACACTGCGTGCACCAGAGCACTTAATATGTTCTCAGTGTATATCTTACATGTAACTTAATGCTGTGGAATACAGCTCCTGTGTTGGCTGAATGTACAAAATGATCTGCCTACAATGTTCTCTTGTTCACATTAAAGTGGGTAAAAAAGAAATAAAAAATCAAGCTTTTCAGTATTGCACTATAAGGAAAACTGCTTATTTTTTCACAAGCAAGGTTGCATGACTGTTTAATTCTATTTGTCTTTTAGGCAACACCTTTGGAAATGAAACTTAATAAAACATTGTGGTAAAACCTATAGAATTGTCCTCCATATTCTTGATATAGCTTTAATGTCCATAAATGTCATGAGAGAAGTTAAGACAGAATTTAGCTTACTACTTTAAGTACTATGAGCTTGTTTTTTTCCTAACAGGATACTGGAAAGTGAAATGAGGATTGCTACAGCTCAGGTTTGGGGCTGCAGTATTGCTAATGCTCACAATTTTATGCGAGTCTCCAAGTGTTTGGTGTCAGCTTTAGGAATCATCCAATTTGCTTCAAAATCTTAGTTTTACGGGCCTTTAAAAATAGCTTAAGTGTTCGTGATTTCAAAGGAGAGCTTGAAAATGTGATCCAAGTATGGCCTAGAGAAGGGGGGGCGGGACACAGGATGGGCCAGATCACAAAAGTGTTGTATTATTAGTGGCCTGACTCATGATTTTGTGCATAAACTGAAACAGGGAAGACCTCTAATACTGTTTGGGAACGCTGAGCTGCAGCTGTCATCCTTCAGCTACAGGACAGCATGTTTTGATTGCAGGAACAGACAGTTTAAGGGCATTTCTTAATGCCATTAATCTCTTAATGGCAGACACTCATAAATTCAGAATACTGGCTGTGTAGCTTAATTGAATGCTTGCTACCTAATTTAACACTCACCATCTGGGTTTTAGTCCAGGGGGATAAGCAGAAGATAACCCTCAGGATACTCTTAATTAAATGGATCTCTTGGGGTCCCAAACCACAAATGGAAAAAAAAAAAAAAAAAAACAGCAGCCTTATCTGCTTTGGTGCTAAAGCTGCACCTCAGAGAAATCCCTGGACATGACAATTAAAACACTGACTAGTGCATGTCTGAGCCCCAGAGTCCTGGATAAATGTAGTAATACTTTGTTAGCATGCACTGTTTAATGGTTGGTGGGTGGTGGCAGACAACTGTGTCAACTGCTAATATAAAGAGGTGGCAATCAAGCCAGAGGTGTCATTACAAAAGATAAAAAGTACTTAAAATGTCCCTGAAAAGGACACACATGTTGGCAATTTGTGGTATTAAAGAATATACTGCTGGCCAGGGAGGTAGAACATGGTATTGAATTAATAAAGCATGTGATTACAGCAAGGAAAGGCTGAGGTATTTGTGACTAACCAGCCACTAGCCTAAATTTGCACTGCGTCTAAATTGCTGAATCCCTTGCCTGGACAAGCGAGGCTGATCTTACCTTTCCAGAAGTGAATTCTGCTGTGCTCTGCTGTCTTAAAGGTCTGCACTGTGGACAAACTAATTAGAAGCACGGTGAAGAACAGCTTGCCATTACTGCCTGTCCTTTTTCTGTACCTTAGCTTTAGAAGTCTCAGTACTGACATCAAAAATCCTGCCTGTCTTCTGGCTCTCCAAGTGAGGGCAAAGCTGCCGGACCAAGTATTTGTGTCGGTGAAATTCAAGAGTTCTGTGTGCTTTTTGTGGAAAATGGAATACAACCCAAAAAAAGGCCGTTGGTTTGTGTTGTCTTTAGATGTAAATGTACATGAGCATTCATTTACCACACGGCTCAGATGACCACCGACTCAGGTCATCGATGGATTACGCCATGATTTACTGAGACACACAAACTCTCGCTGTTCCATCCGGCAGCTGCCCGAGCGCGTCCCCAGCCGAGGCCCACAGCAAAGTAAAGCCCATTCCCTGCGGCCGCCATCCAGGAGCACACACAGGCCTTTCGCAGCCGCAATCCGCCTGGTGGGAGGCTTCCCGCGTCAGTCCCGCGTCCTCCTCTCTGGCTTCAGCCTTTAAGGTCCCCCCAGGTCCTGCCGGGACGCTCCTGTCAGCTCTCAGCGCGCGTTCCGAGGCTGTTAATTATGGTTGTTAATTAAGGCCTCTG
>NW_009939203.1:0-1220 GCF_000696875.1 Nestor notabilis | reverse complement strand
CAGGGCTCAGGTGTGGTGCCTGGGGGCCTCCCCTGAGCACCCCCAAATTCCCATGGGCTCCACTCCACTGCTTGGGAGGAACCCCCCCAGCCCTGAGTCCTGCCCCATGGCACCTGCGTGTGCTTGTGCTTCCCCGCACACCCTCATACAGCCCTGCACATTCATGTGCCTTGCACGTTCTCCCACACCCATGCACTCTCCCACACAGCCTTGCATACGCATGCACACTTACATGCCGTGCACGCTCTTACACAGCCTCACACACCCACTCTCACACACCCATGACACTCTCACACGCCTGTGCGCACTCTCATACACCCATGACACTCACACATGCCTGTGCGCACTCTCACACCCATGACACTCTCACACGCCTGTGCGCGCTCTCACATCTGTGCACGCTCTCACCAGCCCCGCTGCCGTTGCATGCGCCCTCCAGGCCCTTTCCTCACGCCACGTGTTCTTGCACGTCCCTCATGCTCCTGCCCAGCCGCATACGCTCTGCACAGCACTGCAGACTCCCACACCCACTCTGTGTTCTCACTCCCCCCATGTACTCTTGCCTAGTCCCGCACCATGGGGTGAGCTTCCGGGGGACCCCCCCGGCAGGGACCCCTGGCACGGGGGGTGGTGGCTCAGCCATGGTCTGTCCCACAGGGTCGGGCCCGGGATGCTGCACGGAGCTGAGCACTGAGGTGGGTGCCATGGGGAGCACATCATAGACCCCCACCGTGGCCCCCCCCCGTGCGTGGCACCGGTGGCGGAGCCCACTCGGTCGGTGCTGAGCACTCCTTGATGGAATTGCGGTGAATGGAACAGAAGCCCAGCACCCTGGACCCGCTGTCGGAGCCAGAGGACACCCGGTGAGCCCCCAGTGTCACTCTTACAAATGTGGCCCCGTGCACGCTGATGCCCGCTGATGCCCTGTGTGTCCCCGTGCGTCCCTGTGTGGCCCTATGCCCTGTGCATCCTAGTGTGGCCCCAAGTGTCCCCATGCCTGGTACATCCCTGTGCCCTGTGTGTCCCCATGCCCAGTGTGTCCCATGTGTCCTTGTGCCCAGTAGATCCCTGTGCATCTTTGTGTGGCCGTGGCTGTGTCTGCGCCCTTTATGTCCCCATGCATTCCCATGCCCTGGGTGCCCCCATGGATCCTCATAGCCCCGGTGTGCCCCTGCACCTCTTTGCCCTGGTGTCCTGCTGCACCCCAGGTGTCCCCCAGC
>NW_009939202.1:575-977 GCF_000696875.1 Nestor notabilis | reverse complement strand
GGGGATGGGGACCCCAATATGGGGATGGGGACCCCGATATGGGGATGGGGAGCTGATACGGGACGAGGATATGGGGAGCCCAATGCAGGGCATGGGATGGGGACCCCCAATTCATGGTAGGGGGCTGGGAACCCCAACGCAGGGCAGGGCAGGGAAATGGGGACAGGGATCCCAATTCAGGGCATGGGGATGGAGACCCCGGAATGGGGACAGGGACCTGGTGCAGGGCATGGGGATGGGGACCCCGAAATGGGGACAAGGGCCTGGTGCGAGGTACAGGGATTGGGACCCGAGTGCAAGGCAGGGGGACCCCGAAAGGGGGACAGGAACCTGGTGCAGGGCGTAGGGATGGATACCCCAATGTAGGGCATGGGGATGGGGATGGAGAACCCAATGTACGGC
>NW_009939202.1:0-364 GCF_000696875.1 Nestor notabilis | reverse complement strand
GGAAGGGGGACCGGATGCAGGGCATGGGGATGGGGATGGAGACCCCAATGCAGGGCATGGGGATGGGGATGGAGACCCCAATGCAGGGCATGGGGATGGGGACCCCAGTGCAGGGCATGGGGATGGGGATGGAGACCCCAATGTAGGACACGGGAACCCTGAAATGGGGACAGGAACGTGGTGCAGGGCATAGGGATGGAGACCCCAATGTAGGACATGGGGATGGGGACCCTAATGCAGGGCACGGGGATGGGGACCCCAAAATGAGGCCAGGAACGCGGTGCAGGGCGCAGGGATGGAGACAGGGACCCCAACGCAGGGCGCGGGGATGGCGATGGAGACCCCAAGGCAGGGCGCGGGGATG
>NW_009939201.1:255-9977 GCF_000696875.1 Nestor notabilis | reverse complement strand
AACCCTAACTATTCTATGATTCTATGTTGAGCTCCTTCTAGCCATGCTGTATGCTGCTGACTTTTTTTCCCCTTTACAGAATAATACCATTACCTTCACATATGCTTTTTTAGCTAAACCACCTTCAAGTAGTTTTTGTAGTGAAAGCATACAGGGCTTACTTTTTTAATAGCCACCTATTATAAGTGTATTGACAATAAAGTCACTACTAAGTTTCTACAGAACAACTAGTCAAAGATTTGCTACCTACAAAGCAGCACTTACTTTACTACCATTTTGCTTAAAGTGATTTTCTTTTCTTTTTGCTTTCCTGCTCAGTGAACTTGAGACAATCGTTTTTAGAGAAGTGCAACGAAATGCATTAAACACAGTCCTTTCCTAGGTGGTGTTCTGCAGTTAGAGAGCAAATAGTGCAGAACAGTAGCACAGCAGAGCAAACTCCAAGCTTTCCAGGAATTTTCTCTCTCATTAGTAATTGCTGAGAAGTAAGAAAAATACATTGTTCCCACACTATTTACCTTATTTAGTGATCGATTTTGCTCCTAAAAGGAAACAAAGCTCACTAATAGTTAGACTATTGCTTTTAAAAATGTGTAAATATTTTTGCAAATGCCTCTGTACTGCAAACATTCTACATGCATACAAATCCTAAAAACTAAAACTGGATTCTGTTAGCATGTTTGCTTTAGGTTTTCATGTAGGTTCTACTGCAGCAATAAATACTTGGTTTTGTCAGTTTCTTAAGTGGCTGGATACCTTGAAAATGG
This sequence comes from Nestor notabilis, assembly GCF_000696875.1. Taxonomy (NCBI): domain Eukaryota; kingdom Metazoa; phylum Chordata; class Aves; order Psittaciformes; family Psittacidae; genus Nestor; species Nestor notabilis. The sequence goes on along the minus strand of NW_009939201.1, from coordinate 9,210 downwards.
CAACTTAGGAAGTACAAAGCCTTCCATATTAAAACAGACTCCATACCTTTAAATCAAGGAATGTTACAAATAACTAAAACTGCTTCAGCAAGCAGCAGGAGCAGAAAGATTAGCAAGTCTAGGATTCATGCAATAAACATAGATTAATTTATATTTAATTTTCCCAAACGTAATTTAATTTTAAGTAGTTTGGCTAGCTATACACTCAATTTTTTGTTGTTATAGAAAAAGCTCAATTCCACCCATTCATTTAAAAAAAAGGCAATGAAAGTTTTAATGGATAACAGTAGTAGCAACAATATATAATTAGATGCTGATACAGGATGCTTAACCACATTGGGTTAAATTGATCCTTAAATATAACTGAACTGAAGAAAATAGAGTTACAGCAAAGGTGGCTTTTAGACATGACTGGGTTTAAACTAATAATTGTATTTAGACAGGTTTCACCTAGAAAGCTGCGGCAGTGGCCTTGGGATTTTTAGCTGCCTCCAACTGCAGCACTGCCCAAATACCATCGATTATAATCAAGCAGGCATTTTTCTCAAAACCTAATTTCTGCTTTTTCAGGGTACAGTGAGCTTTTCATGTCTCATTTTTCATGGTATCTATGTTAGTACAATACACAATTTGCACAGAGTAAATGCCATAGCAAACAACAGTAATAACTGACGAGTCATTTCTATTACCTGCAGCTAGAGCAACCGCTATCGCCTGTTGATTTGCAGCACACAGGATCTGGACACCCAGTGCGAGATGGGGGCAGGTTCGTCTCACTGCAGCACTAATGACTGTCATTGCTGCAGTTACTTCAGGCCCAGGACACACCGTGTAAGGAAGATCATGCATGTTTTCTACTATCAAGCCATCCTGGAGAGATTATTATAAAGAAATATGATTAAACTGGAAAAAAGGAACTTAAAAAACATGGCTAGTATACCATTATGCTGTTTTGTATTAAAAGACACAGGCGCTTAAAGGTTTTTCTTCAAAGGAAGGATTATCTACAGTAAATTGTGTTGATGCATATTACCATTTTTAAAAGTGCTTTCATCAACAGCATGGTGTTTGCAGGGAAATCATGAAGAGAAATAAATGTGATTTTAATTAAACATTCATCAATTTTGTTTCTTTTGATCCATCCTAAAACGTGAACTATAGGCGAATGAGTTAAACCTTATAACTCATTAAAAATAGTGTAAAGTCAAACTTCAATTATCCAAGTGGAATATAGGATATTGAGTATGTTTGGATAACAGAGAATGTAGAGATAACCAAGGCAATTTCCAGTTGAATTAATGTCAGAAAATATGTTATTTTTGGTAAATAAAGGAATTTTTTGTTTGACTATTACTGTATCTATTTGCAATGTTCCTAATACTATGGTATTAACTATAGACATTTCTCTCATTCCAGATTCAGAATTACTTGAAGATATTAGTATTTATTATCTACTGCACCTCTCGCTCCACATAAACATAGTCTTAGCAACAATGGAGTGATTAAAAAATACTCTGCAGATATAATTTCTGTGATCTATTGAAACTCTTCCTACATTCTCTGGTACCTTATACTCTTCCAATCATTATATAGTAGATACCAGAAAGTTTTCAATAACTGCAAGTCATATATAATTTTGTCAAGGACTAATAGCAACAGCATAGCCTTGAAATATATTTCAAGCCTGATGTTCTGCATTTGCAGAGAGAATGTTAAGCTAGACATTTCTCACCAGCTTCAATCTAAATATACAAAAAGTCTAATAGACAGATTAATTGTACATATAGCAAATAAATTCCGTGCTCTCTGGAGTTCTATCACACATCTTAATCCTCTAAAATGAGAGCTTTATATTTCAAAGATATTGTAACTGAGCCAAAATAGAAAGAACAATGTTTTAGAAAAAAACATAACAAACCAACTAGAGATTAGAGAAAAAGGTTTGGTTAATAATAACACAGAGAATCAGGAGGGTGGGGGGGGAGTTCCCTTTTTTAAAAAAACTTTCATATGTAACGCTTCTTTAATCTTTGTTGTAGTGCAGAAGCTCTTCAGGCAGTAAAAGATAAGCACTATATAAAATGCAGTCAGCATTTAATGGCTGAATTACCAAGTGAGCTACAGACATGATAAATAAACACCTAACATGGAGGATGAGAACAAACAGAGTGGAAGTCATCGGTGGAACAACATGGTCAGACGGATCACACAACCCACATGCATTCAGTGCATGCTTTCAGACACTTTTAACAAATAGCTTACAGCTGAGTATTTAAACACCCAAATACATGTTACCCTAAAAACAAAAGGACACAACTGATAATGAAAAAAGCAATCTAATATGAGCACCCAACATTAGACCTATGCACTGTTTGGTACTGTTCATCAGCATATTGAATTACAGAATTCTGGTCCAAGAAAACCTCAACTAAGAAAAGGAAAACCAGATATGACAACTAATCAAAACATCTGCCTTGATTTTGTTTCTATGTCCTATTCAATGTGTAATTTAACATCCACACTTCTCTACCTGTGACGGAAGGTAGCCAATACAACAAAGATGACAACCAGTCCTCAGAAAACCCACAGCATTTTCAGAAATGGGGGAAAAAAAAGAAAAACAATCACAACCTTTTAGTCTGTTCTTCTGGAATGAGGTCCTAAGTGGTCCAGCAAACCTGAACTGACCAAATGCTGTTGAACCTCAAGCACAGCTACCAAATCCTTTGTCGTATCAACAGAAAGAGAAATCCCTTGGGCTTTTGCCCTCTGTATACAAATTTATTAGGTCAGTCTAAGCAAGAATGCAATGTTGGTCAGTAGCACTATTTGGCAAAAGGATTATTGTAAAACTGTATTATTTTAGCAAAACAAAACCAAAAAATGCAATAAGCCCTCAAACCCAGGTATTTTTTCTTGCGGACACAGAACCTGGAAGCCCTTGGTGCTTGACTTAAGTATGCTTTGCTGCGCAGACTTCACCAAAACATGGGTATCTATGAAACTCCAAGATTCTCAAAAGAGCAAGGAGCTAGGGTATGCAAATCAGCAACTTTCAGGCAGTCAAGAATCAACCTCAATAGGACACACAAGAAGAAAGACATCCGGGAGTGGGGCTTCAGATGCTCAGCTCCTAAAGAGCCATGCTAGTAGCAGAAAAAGAAGAACAAGCTCACAGAATTCCACAGAAATTCCACAGTGAAACTGAGCTTTCCATGAGTTGCTACTACTTCAACAGCTGAGGATTTGCATAAAGCAAAATATTCCATTAGATTAATGAATTAATTAATTTTAAAATTAATTAAAAACCTAAGCCATGCTACTGTGCATGTGAATTCTAGTTCAAAATGCAGGCATATGGGAGGATTTCAACATTCCTTTCTTCTGCCTTGAACTTACTATATTCACTTTTCAGCAGTTGTCTCTTCCTATGGCCTCAAGGCCCACAGTTACAGTGAATATTTTTGGTATTACTTTAATAATGTGTTATTCTTTTGGTACCATTTGACAGACTCTGTTCTTTTGCATATTATGTTTTGTTTAATTAAAAAAAGAACAACATATGTTCTGCAATAGTGAGAGCTGAATTACAGATGCATTAACTCAGAGCTTTCTTTCATATTTTATATAAAAAATAACACCACAGATTTCTGTGTTTACTGAATTGATATGTATATAAAACAGACTTCAGTACTATCAGGCAGCTAATTAAAATGGTGGAAAGAAAACAGTTATGCTAAATTCAAGTTCTTGGAACTTCATCTTACAGTTTAGAAGTCTGTGGGAACAGGTATTGTATAACACCTTCCAAAGCAGAATTTACTTGGATAGTAAAAGATAAAACTCTAGCAAATACCTTTTGTGTTCTTTTTCTACTGAATATTAAGATTATTTAAGTGTTGCTTATATATAATGGCCTCATTATAAACAATTCTGAAACAATATATTTCCTTTATACTTCGAATGAATTCTGAAGTGCTATATATGTGTGCAAAGTGCCTCTTGTATCAGTTAGCTACTAGAAAATAGGTCATTTAAATAGCTCTCTGATTATATAGAAGAATAATTTCCATAGCTTTATTCCACTTATAGAAATAACCTCTTAAAGCACTTCAGCTTCATACACACATACCACAGCAGAAAAGCCTCAAATGTAGTCACAACACTATACACCACAAGTATAACAATCACACAAGCTTTAACTCAGTATCTACCTAATGTAACTTTTACCTAGGACAAGTTTAATCTCAGTGTTTCCCTTAACAGAAAGGCCTTACCTACAGACGCATCCATACTAATACAAAACACAGCACAGGGTGTAGCTATTCCTTTAAAAATTCTATCTCTAAAACAAGAGGTCACTGCCTTAATAGACATGATTAGATATATTACTAAGCAATTCTCCTGCATATGATCCAATGGCTGATGCACCTCTCCTATGAAGACAGAGCTCCTATTAGGTAGCTGGGCTTGTTCAGCCTAAAGGGAAGACAATGGAGACACCTTATAATAGTCTTCTAATACCTAAAGGGACCAACAAGAAAGCTGGAGAGGGACTTTTTACAAGGGCAGGTAATGACAGGACGGGAGGGAATGGCTTTAAACTGACAGAGGGGAGATTTAGATTAGGCATTAGGAAGAATTTCTCCCCTGTGAGGGTGCTGAGGCGCTGGCAGAGGGTGCCCAGAGAAGCTGGGGCTGCCCCATCCCCGGCAGTGTTCAAGGCCAGCTTGGATGGGGCTTGGAGCAACCTGGTCTAGTGGAAGGTGTCCCTGCCTGTGGCAGGGGATTGGAACTGGGTGAATTTTAAGGTCCCTTCCAATGCAAACCAGTTTGTGATTCTATGATACACCATAGGAAGTAGTTGTGGAGAGATTTGTCTGATATTTTATTCTACTGTAATACAGCTAAGATTTGAAATGTTAACCTCTGTAATCCAAGTTATAACTACCTACATGTTTCTACGCAGAAATAATACTTTATTCTGTTATTAAACAGAATATTCTGATAGTATTATCTCAACTGTTATTAAACTCTAAATTGAATTCCAACTATCATTGTAGTTATAAGAGTAAAAGGCTTGAAACTTTTATTTTTTTAAAAAATCAATGTAAAACATGTACAAGCAAATCCAATCCCAGTTACAAAGACAAAAGAAGGATCAGGAGGATGAGAATAGCAATGAATACATCTCCAGAGACAGCACTGGTAAAAAAAGCAAACCAAAATTTTGTGTGGTAAGAAGCACCATAGTATTTGCAATTCAGTGTAACTTTATAATTTGGGGATTTTTTTTTTTTAAAGAAATAGTTTTACTTGTTTATCCCTAACTGTCTTTAATGTCAGCTGCTCAAGTAGCTACAGCTAGATTACAGAAACTAGTAGTAAAGTGATCTATTTCAATGAAATTAGAGGGAACTTGTGCTCTATTTTCTGGCTACAAAGAAGCATCAGAGACTCTGAACAGAATGAATAAAAGTTTACTTGAATATACATTTTGCATTTGTCTTAAACAAAAGCAGATACAAATTGGAGGGATCATAATGCATCATAGCTTGCTGCTTATAAAATCTTGCCTAGGGAATTTCATTGTTTAGCAACACACAAGTACAAAGCACATACATTTTGAGCACAGATGGCTTCCTAACTGAGCACTCACTTGTTTTCATTACTGTGCTCTAATATCACAAATCTTTCATATTTATTATGTTAAGCTGCTAATGTGCCAGACAAGTCACCTTTTTCTGAAAATACTAGGATTTATCCAAGTGCAATGCATATTGAGTGCGCAAGACCATATACTTTATTTGTAAATGTTAGCACCAATTCAAGCAACTTGAGAAAATATGTAAACATCTAGTTGTGGCAAGATGGTTACTTATCTTCTGAAAGATTTGGAAATACTGTCATTAGAAACATCTGTGGAAAAAACCTGTAAGTTTCTAGCTCTTCTTTCACAAGAAAAAACAGACAGCTTAACAGATCACTTGAAATACTGAGGGGTAAACCCAAATATATTTCCATTACATATGCCGGACAGTTACTTTGGAAGAGTGGTGATCTCTGTGCGAAAGCCAGGAATCTCCTGAAAGTATCTATCACGAAAACTTACTTTCTCTTAAAGTACCAGGAAAAACTAAACAAGTAAATTGCAGAAAGTGTTAAGACAGCCATACTGATATTTATGGATGCTCTCCTGATTAGTTCTGACCTTTATGGCACTAATAAGGATTTGTTTGTCATACTGCTGCTACACAGTTGTGTACAGACTGTTAGAACAAAGACTGGTGTGGAATGTGCACTGATGTTCTTGTGACTTCTACAGCAAATAGACTAAACATTACTTCCAGCCTTGAATTTGTCCAAATGTGCAGAGAAATAACTGTATTCACCTTATCTGTCCTACCCAAGAGTTATGCTTAAAAATACATTCAGGTTTGGAGACTGCAATGCGGGAGGAGAAAATGTAAACCAGTTAGACCGGGAACAGCAAAATTTATTTCAATTCTTGAAAAGACAGTAAAGTATAAACCCCAAATTAAAATTTCATGTTAGTATAGATTTCAAAGCTCGTCATAAGGCTGCACTTGTGTTAAAAAGCACTTTCCAGCTTTGTGCATGGCAGCAGTGAAAATAACTGCTTCTGTGCCCTCCATCACCTTTAGGTATACTTGGTGTTTTCTACCTGCCGCTAAAAGTTTCAATGTGTAATTAGTATGCAAAGAAATGGGTAAACAAGCACTGAAACTTGAGGCAATAGCTTTACGAATTACAGATCACTTGTATAACCACTTCCTCTAACACAGGAAGACAAAAACTAGTACTTGCCACTCTTCTGATGTAGATCAAATCATGTTATACCTCATACCATGCTGATACTGTAACTGTAAAGTCAAAATATAAAGTCACGGTATGGAATACAGAACTATTCCACACCTGTTCCTTCAACAGGCACAAAAAGGAAGAAAACTAACTCATTCTGTACAACTTGCAGTTCGAGATCATTCTAACTGGGTGGCCATCTTGTACTTGCCCATCTGATTCACAAGCCCAACTATGTAAACATCATTCTTTCACACTGATGTTTATCCCTTAAATAATTCTGTTCTCAGGATTCTTCCTAATTTGCTAGCATTCTGCCTATAATCTATTTCATGTGACTTGTCGTGCATTGTGACCTTGGTCTTCTATAATTTAGACTAAGCTCTTACATTCAATTTCGTTCAGTCTCTGAAGTATCATTCCAACTTACGCCATTAAAATGTTTCAACCAGCTTGTCAAAGTTTTGCAGAAAACATCAGCCCAGAGCAGTGGCTACTTGTTCATTTAAGATACTTTTCAAACCTTGGACATTAGGACATCACCTTACCATGCCAGAAAATGTATATAATACTGTACACCCAAAGACAAGGTGCAATGGAATGTTTAAAACATATCTGACGTTTCAAAAGTACATGTTAAAATCTACTGACCTATGAAGATTACTGTACCACCTTAGGTCCAGCAGCAATTCGGTCAGTATAACCTGCCTTGACTTGCCTCTCACTAAGACTGGCCTTTTGGGCCTTCGCTTCTGGATGTGCAAAGCTGGCATGCTTCTTGCCAAGGGGCTTGAATAGAAAGGTTAATGGGCAGAAAAGCTCCTAGGCTTGCTTCTTAGTTTTAAGTCCCTGTATCATCTGTGGTGTTTTGGTACACGCAAATGTGTTAGGCAATCCCGCAGCCTGCAAGTGACTGAGGTGTGCAGTGCCTTGGCTGTGTTTACAGGGTGCCTCCATGACTTCATGAAACCAGAGTACTGCACAAGGCCAAAAATACGGTGGCTTGTCAGACTGGGTAATGAAGGATTTTACAGCCAGATACCTAGAATGTCAGCAACAATCTGTGTTGCAGCCAACTGTCCTTTTCTTGTGCCCTTAAATTGACTTGATTCTTAGAAACCGATGCTAATCCCACTGAAGCAATTTGAGTTACACTGTTTGAATCTAAGCTTTTTCAATTGTTTTGGGTGCATGTGATGCTTATTTTAGGTTTTGTAATCAAGGTCTACTTAGGATATTGAAATGAAAGATGTGGGTTTAAGCATCTTTCTAAACTGTGTCCTTTAAGACTCTTTGAATTATAGACTCGATTTTAAAAATATTGGCTGTGCAGAAGCAGCTTTGTGTAAATGCTGCCATAGGAAGGAGGAAACCAAAACTTACAACCCCAGCATCCTTGTAAATTTCTGCCTCTTGACAAGCTTGATCAATGATCTGGGTCAACGGAAGAGAACTTCTTGGTGTCCCTGCAAGAATAATGCTGCTTACTCAAGGCATGCACAAACCAAAACCACATACAGTAACAGCTTTCAGGTTAACTATAGGGATTGGCACACTGAAATAGAGAGAAACAGGATAAACTCACTACAAGGTTGCTTATGACATGCCTTAGTGGCATCTCTTTCCTTAGCTGAACTTGGCAGATCTGCTGTAACTGTTCAGCTCCTAAATGTAATTCACAAACTTGATAAATACCTTCTGTAATGTCTTACGGTACCAGGTCTGCTCTTGGCTTGTAATTCCTGTACTTACTATAGTTTATCCTGCACTTGTGATGCTCCATGCAACACAGCCAATGGCAAGACTGACCTCTAGGTCTGCGGAATACCTGTGCTAAACACAAGTCAATTTGAAATTATGTAAAGCTATCTTAAATTCTAATCTGTGAGGTTGATTGTATCTGACCTTTGGTGTAAGTGCTTCATAGCAGAAATGAACACACATGGATTTTGTGGAGTTCAGTGAGTTTCACTTGAGATCAGCTCCAAAGGTGTTTCTGATGCTTGGGCTCCTAAAGCTGGGCGCTGAGGGTCTGAAATGGGCACTGTGAAGAGCTCTCTGGCAGCTTGGTTACACGGCCCAGTTTCATGGAAGACTGGCCATAGTGCCTGGAGCATGCTTCAGGGAAAACGT
>NW_009939201.1:0-243 GCF_000696875.1 Nestor notabilis | reverse complement strand
CCCCGGCCCCCAGCCTGTCAACGGGATCTGCAAAAGCTCTACCTGACATCTGCCCTGTCCCAACGCCCCTTTGTGTGATTTCGTAACCATTGCCTCCTCAAACACGGCACTGACGAAGCTCACCAAAACCACCCCGTGCTCCTTACTCTAGCTCCTCACACGGGAGTGTCTCCTGCCTCTGCTTACTGCTGGGAAGGAGGAATGTGCAAACCGGTGACACTTCATGAGGGGCCCTGAGCGGCG
>NW_009939200.1:0-538 GCF_000696875.1 Nestor notabilis | reverse complement strand
GCCTTGTTAAATTTGGGGGAATTTTGTTGATTTTGGGGGATTTTCATAAATGTTCATTTTGGGGGCTTTTTTTTGTTAAAATTTGGGGGGGTTCGGGGGGAGTTGGTTCATTTGGGGCCTTTTTTGTTCAGTTTTGGGCTTTTGTTCATTTGGGGGGTTTCTTGTTCAGTTTTGGGTTCTTTTGTTCAGTTGGGGGAGGGGTTTGTTTAATTTTGGGGGGTTTATGAGATTTTCTGGGTTTTCTTCAGTTTTTGGGGGTTTTTTGTTTAGTTTTAAGTATTTTTTGAGCAGTTTTGGGTATTTTTGTTCAGTTTTGGTGGGTTTTGTTCGGTTTGGGGTATTTTTTGTTCCATTTTGGGGTTTTCTGTTCAGTTTTGGGTTCTTTTGTTCAGTTTGGGATATTTTTTGTTCCATTTTAAGGTTTTCTGTTCAGTTTTGGGTATTTTTGTTTGGTTTTGGGAGTTTTTGTTCAGTTTGGGGTATTTTTGTTGGGTTTTGGGGGGTTTCTGTTCAGTTTTGGGTATTTTTGTTCAGTTTT
>NW_009939199.1:0-7683 GCF_000696875.1 Nestor notabilis | reverse complement strand
GGTTTTATAGAGTGGATCCCTGCGGTCTGGCTCCACACTGAAATATTGTCCTAGTCTCAATGACATAAACACAGGGCCAGCCTGTGATCCTGGCGCCAGCTTCAGCTTAGGGAATGTGAATGAAAGTACCAGTGGGGTCCAGGCAAGAAGGAGAAGAAAAAAATCCCGACTGTAATTACAAATAAATCCCAAACCCTTTCGCTCTCATGGCTCACTTAGTACAGCAAATAGCCTCTGATTCTCTACAAATAAGTCCCAGCTTAGTTACTGACAGATCTACCAAGAGGCAGTTAATGGAATAATGACTAAGGGAAGCTTAGGGTAATTTACAAACAGTTCCCAGTGTTGGAGGGCCATTCCCCCACCTCGCCCCCCGCCCTGCTACCTTCAGGTCCTGCAGCCGTAAGCCACTGGGCAAGACCTAAGCCTGGGCACAAGGGCCCTCTTAGGCTGGGGGGAGAAGGCTGCTTGTTTATTCATTTACTTATTTAAGAGATCTAACACAGAATGATAACAGACGAACTCCAATATCTGGAGCTGAATTGTCCTCCTACAGAGAGCGATTTAGGTTAGGGTCTGCAGAGCAAGGTTATTCCTACCCACTTTTTCAATGAGAAAACTGGGGAGATCTTAAGTGAAAGTGGCATAAAAAGCCATCTCTGCCATGAGACACTTTAAATGCAGCAGTGTTCCTTTTGCTTCTTTTTCTGTTACAAATTTAAAATGTCTCCTCTTTGAATCCCTAGCCCAAGTCTGTTTCAGTACCTGAGTTGAAGTGCTCAGTTTACTTCCAGCAGTTAACCCTTGTGTTCACAGTAGGGAGAATTCTCGTGGAACTTCCACAGTGATCAGGGCAATGCTCTTTTTGTTGTTGTTGTTGTTTGGTTTTGATCTTTTTGTAAAGAAAACCAGAAGTGAATTGCCTTTCCAGAAGGCAAGCTAAACAGCAAGGATATTCTGTTGAAGTGTCATTACTTCAATCCTGCTTGAAAGAAAATGATCCTAAGACCAAGGTATATGTGGGAACGTCAAGCTGATTGTTAGTCCTGAGATGGGTCGTTTCTTCTTACTGTGCCACCTTGGGCTTTCCAAGTATCTGCATTCAAAGTAGAGTACTAGTCACTTGTTAATATTTTTTAATGAAAACAAAATAATTAAGAAGTCCTTACTCAGGCTTATTGAAGGAAGTTGGCTACACATAAGCAATGCTTTGCTGTGAGCAAAGTAGTGATCTGAGACCACTTCTTTCTTCATGGTGATGTTTGCTGTGGGGCTGCTTGTCATATTCCTACTATACCCTATTGTACCCTGCGTCAATGCTCTTATAGAGACGATGGTGTTGTGGGATGCTGCTCTATACCCAAGAATGGCTCTAAGAGCTTTTAACTCTATCCTGTAATTGATGTGTTGTGTAAACTGCAAGAAAAGAAGGATATTTAAAAAGAAAGGGGGGGGGGGAGAGAACAACATATTTAATGAGGGTGAGTAAACACACCCAAGATGTAACTGTAGATATAAGAAAAATAAAAGCAGCTGGGGGGCTTCTGAGACATTGTTTGTCTTGAAAGTGATGAGAAGAGGCACCATCAAAAGACTTGTTTTACTACAGTCATGCTTCATTATGGGGATGGAGAGTGTGGGGAAGGGGAGGGGTGGGGGTTTCCTACGTGACCAGGTTGCCAGAAGAGAGAACCTAACTCGTTTGCATGGGCTAATTAATCCCTGAACCCAGTCAAAGCCCGAGTCAGAGGGAGAGAGCAAATGTCAGATCTGTGTCTGGGAAGCGTAGATTCATTATTTTACCCGCCTGGGTCCCTTTGCCTTCACAGGCAAAGACTTGAAACTCCCAAACCAAAGAAACACATCCCAGAGATTCATACTGAACATGGGCAGGTTTGGAATCGGTCTCCTTTGTGTCTGTTTCTGTATCTGAATTAATCCCATACCCCCATGTGTGTGTCTGTTTCATCATTTGTTAGAGAAAGGGGATATCATTCCATTTGCCATTAAAAGTACAAGTTTCTTTGAAAAGTATCCTATTGAACATAGAGCTTTTCACAGCCACCCCAGTCACTGTGAGTCTGTATTTTGCGACTTTCTGTAGTGGCTGCAAGGATAATGCTATGCACACAACTCTGGCTGATTATTGTGACCTACTTCTTTTTGAAGATACCGGATTCCCTAAAGGGCTAAAGCATCAGAAGCACGAAAGAAGTGATAAATACAGAATGCTGGGGAAAGAGATGCTGATTCATCTTTCTCTACTTATTAAAACACCTTCATCCTTGCAGATTTTCTAGCCAGAGCAAATATTAAGGATGTCTAATAAAGCAGCAGTTCTGAATTTGTGGGACCTTCCTCTGCTGCATTTACTCTTGAGGCAAAAGTATAATCAGGAGTTGTTTTACATATTGAGCTAAATTCTGCTCTTTTATTACCCTGTGGCCAAATTAGTTCTTGCTAGCACAAAGTGCAGCCAGTCCAGGTTTAGTCCAAGGTTTCTGAGTTAGGTATATTTGTGATCCTGCTCTCTTGGGCTCTCTGATCAGGATTAAACTCCGCCTTTGGGATTTTGTGCTCCCACAAAACCCATGAGTCTCTCAAAATATTTTGCCCCAACATCTCAGGCAACATTTACTGAGTGCAGGGGACCTGGGGGCTCAGGACTTAGTTGATAGAAGTACTTTTAAACTAAGTTTAATTTTCCTTCGTTCATAACCAACAGGCTAAATATGATGTAATCGGATTTATTTTTTCCTCTTCACCCCCAATGGAGCCAGGAAAATGAAGTAGTTGGGAGAAAAGGGGTTGTCATTTTCAGTCAAGCAGCCATTCATCACGGAGCATTAGACAATTAGCAATAAAACATTTGAAGGGCTCCACTGGTGCTAAAAGGGCGAGGGGGTCTTTTTAAATATCAGAGGTGGGAAATGTTATGTATCAGGGTTATTCAGTAGCTGGCATCAATGAATCACTCACATGCACACAGGGCTTGATTGGGGGGGTTGCTGTATTTTTTCACTTCACTGAATCTCTGTCACTCAGTTGTCTTTAGTGTTTTATACAAAGGGAATAATAAAAACTTGGTTTATCTCAATAGATGTTTATCTTAATAAGCAGGCTGGCAAAAAAAGAGATAAATACATTCCTACTTGTCATGTGTGTGTATATATGTAATATATGCTGCTACAGGGAGTTTGTTTGGATAAACAACATTGCCTGTGTGGAAATTCAGATCCCCGTCAGGAGCCATTGCTTGTAAATATAAGTGTCATTTTTTAACATAAAAAATGCCTTGGTTTCTGTTTCATCTTTGCCAATTCTCCCACTGGCCTCTCTCTTCATAATGAATTGGTCTGCAAACTGTGAGACGCTCAAGCAGTTCTGGTCTCTTCTCTTGACTGCTGAGATGTTAGCATTTGGCACGAAAAGGAGGATGGTGAGGTGGGGAAGAGGAGAGGGGGGATTGAGAAGAACTTTGGGTTTCCTCTGTTGCAAACCTTTTGCGTGAATACATAAATAAATAAATAGAACTAATTCCTCCAAGTGGGGCTGCAGCCAAGAAAACTCTGTTCTGAGAGATTCAGATTTACGGCAGAAGACACTGCTGGGAGAAAAAGCGAGAAACAGAGACAGTGGAGTTCCACCTCCCATGATATATAGAGCCAAGGGGAGGTATAAATACCCGTCACTTCCCGGACAAACACCCAGGATCCTGTCTCTGGCTGGCTTGTAGCAAGGCGCCCTCATAAAAGCTAAGATAAACAGTTTATCAGCAGATGAATGCACAAGCTCTGTTCTAAAGACAAAAGTCTATATCTTAGGAAAAATGCAGGAGCAAGAGGAGAGTGGGCTGGGAATCAAGGAGGCACAGTATTTTAGGAGCAGGAATGACATGAAATGAGAAAAATAGAGCAATTCTTTAAGGACCTTGCAAGATTTTGTTCTCTTCTTTTAAAGCCTTCTCTTTTTTTTCTTTAGGCAATGGATACATCTCTCCATATAGCCAATCTTAAAAACTAATAACTAACTCGTTTTATTTGGGGGTCTCCTTTTAGTTTTGGGTTTGTTTGTTTTTTTTAAATTGCTTTAATGCATCAGTCATTTTAGGATTTACTCCACTATAAAACATTCATCCCAGAGCTTAATTTCAAAATATATTATTTATACATCATTTATCATTGCAGATACAAGTTCTTGGCCAAATGTATCCTTCCCCATCTCCATTCTGTTGGGATTTCAAGGTAGAACTTTGCTCTCTCAAGAAAATGTTTACCTTCCAAAGTATGTGATTCAGAACTGTTCTCTTCCAGAGCAGTTCATCACCTGCTGCCATTGTGTGGTCCATTAACACAACCCTTGTTCTGTGACCCTTTCCGAGGATCAGGAAAGAGACAGGGAAGTGGATGAGGCACCTTGAGAGGCAGCACCACGTTTCAAAGGTCCAGCAAGATCTCCCTCAATCTTTCCAGACTAATGAATATCGCTGGAAAGCAGTAGAACAGTGATTATGTACCTGTGGTGCATGGACTCCTGAGGAGGTCATACATGACTTCTGATAGCCAGTAATGTAGATTGGGTATATGGTCACATGGAATATATGAATTGTGTAAAATGTCTGAAAGCTGTGCATTTCCTTTAGAATTTCTTTAGGGATTCACAGTTTAGGAAACTAACCTGTAAGGAATTCTTTACAGAATGTGTAGGGGTGTAACCAAAGAAGAGAGAGCTGGTCTAGAAGCTCACTAGGGCCCAAGACTAGAATTTAGGTGATTTAATTCAGCTCTATCAGTCACAAGTTTCCTCTATAATTTTAGTAAACCCTTGGATATCCTTCTGCATTAATACAGCTTTACTGGTAGCATCTCCTCAAACCCTCCAAGCTCTCTGTGAAAGAGGCAGGGATTTCTACCAATTAGGACAGCACAAAGTGATGAAACTTACTGCCCAAAGCCATGTGAGAAATTTGCATGAGAGCTGGGCAGAGGACTCATCTGGTGGTTGGGTTTCCTTTCTTTAATGAATAATCACTGTTTCATGCCAAGAGATGTTTAAAATAAGAAGTGAAAGGCAGTAACATAGTGATTTAAATGATCTTTAAGAGCAAGGGAATAGTTGTAAGGAAGCCTCCTCCACTCCTAGGGAAGGCACAGCTTTTCTAAGCACACTTGGCATAGTTCTTCCTCATCCCAGTTTTGTAGTTGTTTATTCCTTCCTGTGAGATTCCCTCCATGTTTTAGAGTGGTGTGTGCATTGAGCCCGAGACTGGTGCTCACAGACCAGTCCGATTTGACACCATGGGCTGAATGCAGTGGGACGTGCCTGAGCACTGGGTTGGGTGAAGTAAGTCTGGCCATTTCTATTAGTAGATTTAATGGGAAACAAATCTATTCTGAATTCTTTCTGTGCATCCTTGCTGTTGTGGGCTGAAATCAGATCCTTACAGAATGCGTTTTCAGAGTCAGCAGTAGAGCAGTGCAGGCTGCATACCTCTTCTCTCCTCATCAGAGATGTGACCCTGCAGAAGTGGAGTCTTACTTTTGCCCACATTGGCTTCCTGTGTGCCTTGAAGGTTATATTTGCTTTGTCTGCTGGAAAGAACACATTTTTACTACTGACAGCACTCCAGACCCAATAAAGCTGAGGCAAAGGGAGTTGTATTCTCCTCTGCTTTATGCACCATTGCCAGTAGAGTGACCAGCTAGGGCCTCTGTGAGCTGCTGGCCTCTCTCCCTGTCCCAGGAAAGGCTGGCATCATGCAGAGCACCTGATCAGGCCCTCCAAGTTTCATTTACTGCTGTTTTCAGCAAACCCCAAAATAAACCAATTCCTTTTTCCCTCTGATCCAGAGGCTTCTGGCAGAGCTGTTACTGGCAGCTCTTCCCCAGTCCTGCTATCAGCCATTCCACCAAGAAATTCTTGGGCCACAAGTGACTTCTGTCACTTCTGCATCTCTCAAGCTTTCATGGCCTTGCCAGGAGCCTGGTGCAGCCCCAGCAGACACCTGCACTTGAGGAATTATGGAGCTCCAGCCTGCTCTGCTGTGAACAAACCTCCTTGTACCTTAAAGAGGCAGTCCCTCTGAGCCAGCCTGTCCCAGAAGCATTTCCTCCTGCAGGTAACTTAGTCTGGGAGAGAAAGGTCTTCAAGTGCTTGCTTAGGATCACAGTTTTGAATGTAGGATCTGGCATGAAATAGCCAGGACATAGACCTTACAGGCTTTATTTTTAGACTTAGAGACTGATAGTTAAAGAATTGTTCTGAAATACCAGTTGAGTAAAATTGAGTTTGTTATAAAGAAATACAAGACATTAGGTGTAACTTCTGAGCTTTTGCTTTCTTTTGAACTCTGATTATTTTACCCTATATTGTTACTTGTGTGTTTGTGTTTAAATAAGGTGGTTTAAAAGTGAATTCAAAAATACTGGTAGTGACTTATTGGCTGGAGGGAGGAGCGAGGAAAGACAGGCACCCAAAAATACCATTAACACCTTGCTGGGATCAGCCAGCCATCCCCACAACTGCTCCCTCCTGAAAGCAGTCACCAGTTCTTCCCAGAACCAGGGGAGCAGCTGATGAGCTGAAGTGCGGGCTGATGCTCCCATGTGTCAAGAAGCATTTCGTCCTGAAAGGTGGGCAAAAATATGAAATGTGCATGGAAGGGGGGATGAGTAAAGCCTCCCCAGCTCAGCTCAGCAATAGAGGAGCAGCTTCCACAGGCTGAATCCAAGGAAGGAGAGTGGAACCACAGCAAGAACATGTCAAGATGTGGGTGAAAACCTGAGCCGGAAGCAGGTTGTGTCTGAGCTCACCCACTGGCTCTGCACAGACCTCAGCACATCTGTGTCCTGCCCGTGTACAGCTCAGCACCAAAGTCATACCCACTGAAGTCCTGAATTCAGCAGAATGCCTGTCATCTGTTTCCACCCCTTGACTTTTGGGGAATTGTATTTGAAAGACACGTGTGTGGCTTCTCACTTATTTCCAGGGACAACGTGTATGCCAGGGGTCAGCAGCGAAAATATGTCAGGTTCTAGATGAAGGCAGGGACCTGAACGTCCAGATGAAAAAGTCCAATACAACCCTAGCAGATCCTTGACTGATATGGCAGCAGCAAGTGTCACTGAAGCTCCTTTTACAGATGAGCTAGGGTCAGGTTTTCATCTCATTTATTTCAGTTCTGTATTATTTATACAATGTCCTACATGCTCAGGATTAAAGCAAGGTGATAGTTGGTTTAAATGTAACTTAGACTGAAAATAGTTGAGAAAATATTGTTAATTTTTAGGAAAAGCAATACACTCAACCTGGGTAGTAAGATGTCCGTATTATTTTCGTAATGAACCTAAATTTGAAGGTTAACATTTAAACAAGTGCGTAAATAATTCAGGTGGAATGGCTGAGCTTCGGTCCCATTAAACTTTTGCTCCTAAGTGCCTAAACAGCCTGTAGGAATGGGATTCGAGCACTTCAGTAAATCTTACTGGAACCGTCATGGCCTGTTCACCCCCCGTGCAGCGCGGTGCCCTGCGAGTGCTCTTGGCGAGGCGGCGGTTCTGCGATGGAAGTAGCGTTTAGTATCGAATTTTTACGTTGTTTTATGTCTCCGCCGCTGAGGTGGATTTCCCGTCCTGTCTGTACGGGCTGGGGCATGGCTGGAAATGGTGTTGCTGATGGAGAGCT
>NW_009939198.1:0-2217 GCF_000696875.1 Nestor notabilis | reverse complement strand
TGCAGATGGTGACCACCACCACCACCACCACGACCATCACCACCACCGTGGTGGCCACCAGGGAGGAGGCAGCTCCAGCAGGTAAATGTCAGCGGTGGCACCCGGGGAACCCAGTTGATGCCTCCCCATCTGGCTCCTCTCCAAGCTGACAATTAGCTCCCGGGCCCATCTGCTGCCTGGTGGCCTCCTCGCATCCCGCTCCGGCAGCCCGAATCCAGCGGGAATCGCAGTGCGGAAGGCAATTGGCAGCGCTGCTGCCGGGGGGTTTTCCCTTTGGAATGCCGGCTTCAAGGCTCTGACAGCCGGAATTCCCCTCCCTGCCCCCCTTCCCATCCATCACTCGGCACCTGCAGCTCCAGAACGAGAAGCTCCATCCCAATTAGGAGCTAATCCCAAGCCCATTCCCTGCCATTCCCGGTAATAGGCAAAGAAAGGTGGGAGGGATGGAAGCGCATCCCCTTCCTCCCGTCTCCGGGTTCTCATGGATCCCACCAGGGTTGCTCCTTAAGGAGAGCACCGAGATGGGTTGAACATCTGAGAGAAGGACCTGGAATGGGAATGCTGGCACTACCTCCATGGCCGGAGCAGCACCCTCTATCCATAGGGATGGATGGATGGATACATGGATGGAAGCATTCGAACCCCACCTTGATGGGACCCTTGATGAGCTTCCAGGTCTTTGTCCCCTTCTCCATGAGCTCATCCCGTCCACACAAGAGGAAGTGGTGGGACACCGGGATGGGTGGAATGGAGAAGCCCAGCTTGGAGCAACCCGGACCAGGAGAAGGTGGGAACACGGGATCCAAACACGGTGTCCCTGTGGATGCGTGGGCCGATTCCCTGCTCCTCATGGCTTTCATCTCCGTGGTATCCCATAATAACTTCCAGACGAGCGGAGCCATCAAGGAGATCAAAAGGCAGGAAAAGTGGCTTCGATCCCGCGGGAATAGCCGAGGTGCCGTGGGTTTTCCAGAGGAAAGCAGGGCTACGGAGCACGTCTCCACGTAAGGATGGGATCCACCACGGTGCCGGAAGGAGCTGGATCCCCAAGGATCCCCCAGAGAGGTGGGAAGAGGCGACTTCCAGGCGGCTCCCTCATTCCGGGCTGGATTGCACCGTAGGGAATGATGGAATGGGGTGGGATGGAAGGGAGCTTAGAGCTCATCCCATTCCAAGCCCCTTCCCTAGCGGAGGGTGTTCCAAGCCCCATCCAACCTCCTCTCGGATGCTTCCAGGGAATGTGGGAGAAGAATTCCCTTCCAAAGCAGGCAGCTGGAAAAGCTGGCCTCCTTCCAGGAACCCGCAGCATTCCAAGGCCTTTTCCAAGCAGGATCTGACCCACCTTTGGCCCGGCTTGTGCCTGGGAGAAGGCAGGGAGGGAATGGGGACAGGGACTGCAGGGAATGACCAGAGGCAGGGAATAAAGACCGGGAATAAAGACAGGGAATGGAGACCGGGAATGGAGACAGGGAATGGAGACAGGGAATAAAGACAGGGAATAAAGACAGGGAATGGAGACAGGGAATGGAGACAGGGAATAAAGACAGGGAATGGAGACAGGGAATAAAGACAGGGAATGGAGACCGGGAATAAAGACCAGGAATAAAGACAGGGAATAAAGACAGGGAATAAAGACAGGGAATAAAGACAGGGAATAAAGACAGGGAATAAAGACAGGGAATAAAGACAGGGAAAGAGCAGGAATAAAGACCGGGAATAAAGACCGGGAATAAAGACAGGGAATGGAGACAGGGAATAAAGACAGGGAATAAAGACAGGGAATAAAGACAGGGAATAAAGACAGGGAATGGAGACAGGGAATGGAGACAAGGAATAAAGACAGGGAATGGAGACAGGGAATGGAGACAGGGAATAAAGACAGGGAATGGAGACAGGGAATAAAGACAGGGAATGGAGACAGGGAATGGAGACAGGGAATAAAGACAGGGAATGGAGACAGGGAATGGAGACAGGGAATAAAGACAGGGAATGGAGACAGGGAATGGAAGCAGGGAATAGAGGCAGGGAATGGGACCCGCACCCTCCGTTCCCAGCCGGAGAGCCCGGGGGCCACAGGCAGCAGCACTTACTCCCTGTTTGCTCCGTGTTTCCGGCCTTCCCTCCCGCTGCTCCCTGATTCCCTGCAGCTGGAGCGCCTGCTGCAGCCATCAACATTCCAATGTGGAAAACATTAGTCGGAGCCTCCTTGTTCCATCC
>NW_009939197.1:5346-12309 GCF_000696875.1 Nestor notabilis | reverse complement strand
GGTCCCCACGTCCGTACCCTCTGCTTCATACACAGCCCCCTGCTCCCTGCCCACACGCCCAATGCACCCGTATCCCAGCCCCCCGGCCTGGGTCTCCCTGCTAGGCACGTCCCCAACACTGTGGGTGCCGCAGGGAACATTAATCTTTAATTTCCTGTCAAAGCCTCTCGCTGGAGAGATCAGCACCTGGCTCAGGCATGCAGCAGATACCCGCTGTGATCACTGCACAGGGGGCTCATTTGGGGCACCCAGCCTTCCACTGCACAGCCCTGTGACCGAGGCAGGCAAGTGAGCAGTTGCAGCAGATGTGTGCCTGCCCACAGGGAGGAAGAGGAGAGGAGAGAAGCAGCGGTGATGCCCAAATGGAGAGGCTTCCCCAAGGCCACTAGCTTCCTGGGCTGGGCAGGGACCTGACCCAGGGGGGAAGCCCACCCTCTCCCTGGCCGTGGCTGACCCGGCTGCCCTCATAGCTGCTCCTGCAACGGGAGCATGCAAGGATGGAGCATCTTGGCGAGCAGCTCCCAGTGCTGCAGGCTGGAGAGCCTACATCCCTGCATCCCATTGGAGGGATCCCAGGGCATTGCTGTCTGGAGGAAATTCCCGGCGTCCCCTGGGGTAGGGGAGCTATAAATAGTTGCCCAGCGCAGGGTGGAGTGGGACTGTTTGGGAAGCTGCTTTGTGATCAGGACAAAGAAGAGGCGTCTTTGCACTTGCTCTTCATTAGCTGCCTTCCTCTGGCTGCCCGGGCCAGGATGCACTTGCATTGAACGACAGCAGGATGTAGCTGCTGGTGTCAAGGACACGAACAATAAGGGCTTTAAATAGCAACGCTGCCTTTGAAACCCGCTTGCCTGCGCCACAGAGTGAGCCCAGGAAAACTGTGTGGTGCAAGAAGCCAGGGGACACAGGAGCAGGGTGCCCTTGTCCTGAGGAGACGCACCTCCAGTGACATGGCTGCTGCCCATGGGCAGGCTGTGCTGTGGACAGGATACATGGATCCCTGCCCAGGAGTGATCCAGGAAGCTTGAGTGGATCCATCCAGCCCCTTCTGGCAGCTCCCAGAGCAGCAGAGTTCAAAGCTCCCCCTGCACAGTTCCCTGCAGCCCTGGGCCTGTGGTGAGCAGCACCTTCCCACACTGCCAGAAAGGTGCCTCTTGGCTGCCATCTGCTTTCCTCTCCCTTTGGCTCTTGGGCTCTGATCTCTTCCTAAATTCCTCCAGGAGACAAAAGAGCCCTGTGGGGGTTGCTGGGTACAGAGGCACCTCTTCACCTCCACCAGGATAAGCCAAATAGCTGAGCGACATCGGTGGTACCAGCAGGGATTTGGTGGCATGTGACATAGAGGAAGGTGTTCTACTGCCTCAGGAAGCCCAGCTCCATACTGTGCTGGTGCACGACAGCCCCAGCACTGGGTTGGACATGGGGTTGGGCACGAGGGAGCTGCGCTTCAGGCTGATGGAGAGAGATCGGAGCTGGCGAACCACGTGTGGGCACGTGCATGTGCACGGGGGGGAGCCCGGCTGTGCGTATTAGCAGGCCCTTAAATCAACACAGCACTTCAGACAGGAAGGAAATAGGCTTTGCCGACGGCAGGAGCGGCGCTTGCTTTGTGCACATTACAGAACATCAGGAAAATGTCAAATTTACATAAAAATGATACAAACTCATTGGAAGAAACATGCATCCAATTATCGGCCCCAGCGCTCGCACGGCTCCGAGGCGCGGGCCAGCCGGCTGGCTGCAAGGGACCCAGCCGCGGGGTACACATTTCATCTCTGGGTGTTTAACATCAAAGCAACAAACAACTTCAGCTCTGCTGGCTGCCCTGCTCACCTGCTCCCTTCTGCCAGCCACCTACTGTGCCACTGCCACACAGCCCGGGTGTGCCAGGTGCAGGCAACAGGGTGGCAGTGTCTCACCGCAGCAGGGTGCGGGTTTGGTCTTGCTCCCACTAGGGCACTTTCTCTCCTTCCTTCTCCCGCCTGTTCCAGAAAATGACCACTGGCATCCCCAGGGCTGGGAGAAGCCACATCTGACACACCTCTCCTGCTGTGGGCAGGAGTGTGGCAGTATGGGCCAGGCACAACAGCTTGCATTCACCCTGGGCCTGGGGGCATGGGGCTTGACATGAGGACACGGGCATGGGTGTCCCCAGCAGGTGTCCTCCAGCTGTACCTGCTCCCTGCCCATGCTGGCATCCCACCCAGGACTGATGGCCCATCCTGCGGCCCCTTCCTGGCACACTACTTTTCTATCCTTGCCGCCTGATGGGATTGATGTCTCACTGAGCGCAGGCAGCAGCCATAACTCATGCCCGGCAGCCAGGCTCCTGGCTTGTTACTCACCAGACACCATCACCCCATGAGATACAGCTCTGCCTTGTGATGGGACACCGCAGCAGTGAGGGATCGGGGTGGGGGAGACATGGCTGAGGACAGGGGACAAACCTCTTTCTCCAAGCATCCCATGGGCTGATGATGCTGATGCATCCACGTTCACTGCAGCAGCTGCCTCCATCCCAGGCAGTGGGTTGGAAGGGGGGTATATGCAGTCCCTGAGGAGGGACACTGGGGTCCCAGCCGGGGATGGAGGGTGTCATGGCATCTGGGATTCCCTGCTCCACACCAGCCAGCTGGTGCCTGGGCTGCAGTACGCGGGGGAGGCTGATGAGCTGTTAATTACAGGTGCTGCTTGGCTGGTGCAGCGCGTCTCTGCTGCTCGGCTGGCAAAGCCGTGCGGCGGGTGACACACTCCATGATAAATTGATATCCCGTTTAGCATCAATTTTCCCTTCTCTGGTGGCAGACAGCTGTGCTAATGGGTTGGGACAAGTGAAAATGAAATAACAGGCCCTGAGCGCACCGGCATGCACCGCACCACTAGCCTTTCTGCATGGCTGTCGCTCCCCGAGAGACAGGCAGGACCCCACACACCCTGGGGTGGGGAAACCGTGGGGCTGGCAGGCTACGGACAGGGCTGCTTTCATCCCCCTAGCAGCACTCAGATGCTGTGGCACACCTGGGGCAGGTTTGTGACATGTAGTGTGCTCATGTGTGTAGCATTTGGTGCTGCCACTGAGCCTGGTGTTTGCAGAGCACGGAGTGCTTTGGGGGAGCTGAGCTTTGAAGACAGCAGGATAGCGGTTGCAGTGGGCCCAGCTCTCAGTGGTCAGCACAGGGGTCCCTGGTGTCTGTGTGCTCTTTGCAATGCATTGGGAGGGTTGTGCCATGTCATGTTTCATGTTTATAGCACAGCACATAACAAGGAGCCAGAGAAGCAGTTGGTTGGCATTCGGTGCCCATGCTATGTTGGGTGTTTGCAATGCACACAGTGCCCAGACTGATGGATGCAGCATCCCCAGTGCCTGCTCCAGGTTTGGTGTATGCAATATTCCATAGCCTTTTGTACCTGTACTCCACACTCTTTTCAGTGTGCTCAGCATCAGCCACATGCTCATTATCAGGAGTGTATTTGTCAAATTAATGCCTGCAGTGCATTTGCCATCGTGGTGTGTGCAGCACTTGATGCCCACAGTTTGCTTGATAATTGCAGAGTGCTCAGCACTTAATACCAGTGGCATCGTTGTTACTTGCACAGTGGTCCCAGTCAGTGTCAGCAGTGCTCAGCACACGCGGGTGTGCTCAGGGTGTGGGACCTGCCACTGCTGATGTCTCCAGCGCCTTCAGCCCTTGGCATCAGCTGTGGTTTGCCAAGTGCTCAACAATCTCTACAGGCAGTGTTTCATATTCAAGGTGTGCTCAGTGCCCCTTAGATTTGGCATTTACAGAATAGTCAATGCTCGCACCGGCCTGCTCAAGACACTGTGGTGTGCCCAGTGTTTTGGTTCCCATGGTGTGAACAGTGCTCACAGCAGACTTCTGGCACTGTGGTTGGTGCTTGATGCCAGTGCTGTGTGTAGTGCTTGCAGTGGGCTCAGCTCCTGCTGCCTGCATGCTCTCCGCTTGCTTGGGCAGGTGTGTGCGCTTGCTGTGTGCCCCCAATGCCTGACACACTGCTTGCTTGCTGCGTGCTCTGCAATCGCAGCCCATGATGTGGACAGTACAAGCTTCCTGATGCTTTTGCTGTTTACAGATCTTGCTACACAGCATTAGTGGCGTTTCTGCTATTTAGCTTATGCTTGGTGCCAGATGCCAGCCCTCTTCGGAGCGGCACCATGCTCTGTGCGCCCTGCTAGCACCGGATCTTGCATTACCAGTGTTATTGGCCAGTGCTTTCCCTGCGAGGCTCGCTCTGCAGCGCACCCAGCACTCACAGCCTGCTGTACATTCCATGTTCACAGCACAGTTTTCAGTGCCTCTGGCACACATGACACTGGCAGTACCCTCAGTGCTCGGCGTCAGTTGCCTGTTTGCAGGGAGCTGGCACTTGGTGCCTGAAGGTGTCATATTTGGGGTTGATGCTTCCAGCATGCTTATCACTCAGATGTTTTCCCTATTCACAGCATGCTCAGGATGAAGCGCAGCGAGGTGTTTGTTGTTTGTAGTGTGCTTCACACTTGGTGCCAGCAGCATGCCTGGGGTTGGCAGCACATGGGATGCTAAAGATGCCCAGTTCCTCAGTGGCTGACATGGCACAGGCAGCGCATTTGCTTTTAGCCATGTGCTCTGCAACAGGCAGTACCCACTGTGCTGTCAGCACTGGTGGCCCCTGCTGGGGCTGATTGATACAGTGTGCTTGGCAGCCACCTGTGCACCATGACCATGGTGCACACAGTCCCCGGGCCTGATGCCAGGCTGGATCCCAGCCCCAGGAGCTGGGCTGTGGAGCTTACATCAGGATTCCCAGCAGCCTCCTCCAAATTTCTGCTCTCCCCTGCAGACCCAGTCCCACCACCACTTCTCTGCCACCCACTGAGGGGCAGTCCTGGCTTGGCCCCCTGCCTCTTCACCCGGCAGCCGGGGGAGGTCAGGCAGGGTGTCCCTGTTGCATTTGCCTTTGATGGGGCTGTGACATTGAGGTTGAGGTTTTAATCACACAGATGTCAGGAAATGGGGAACCATGGTTCCCATGGTAACGCTAACTCTGCCCCTTGCCTGCAGCATGGCGGCTCTGCGTGCACAGGGCCATCATGGGCATCATGTGGCTGAGCTACGGCTGCTCAGGGAACGATAACTTCCCATTTCCTGACTCGGGTGCATTTAAAACCTCATCCCTATTGCTGCACTGAGGTAGCTCTGCTGGCGGTTTATGGCTCTGTTGTTTTTAGGAAAGGCAAGCGGGAGGCAGGAGCTGCATGGGTGAAGTGCTGTGGATGGGGCAACAGGAGCAGTCCAGGGCCAGGAATAGCGGCAGGGCAGTGCCTGGGTGCTGGTGGCTGCAGGGGACAGGGCAGGACAGGGCCTGCAGGCAAAGCCCAGCATGAGGGAACAGCTGAGTGATGTCTCCCAGAGCATGAAGAATGGATCTGCACACTTCGCTGGCTGGGCATGCTCCCATCTAGCTCCTCACATCCCTCTGGGCCAAGGCTGAGATGGAGGAGCTGTGGTGGGTGGGAGCTGCCCAGTGCAGGTGCTGCTGGAGTGCCAGTATTACCTGTGCCCTGCAATGGGGCTACCTCCAGGCTGCTCCTCTCCAGAGGTGCCTAGAGAGCCTGGTGATGGGCTCCCTGCCACTGCTGTGCTGGGCTCCAGCCCTGTAGCATCAATCACCCTTCTGCTCACATGCCAGTGCAGGAGAGACCTGCTCCCTGGTGCAGGATCAGGGCTGTTTGGGGTGGGATGGGGGTTTCATCCTCCTGGCATGCCACAGCAAGGCTTCATCCATCTGCACCCTGCCCCACCGGTGTGACACAGCTCTGGGCATGTCCCCTTGGCTATGAGATTCCCTCTCAGCTATGCCAGCTGTGCCTGTACAGCTGTGTTCAGCAGCATCCCTGCCCAGGCATACAGCTGTGCACACAGGCATGCCAGCCCTGCGGTGTGCACTGGGGCTGGCACTGTCAAGGCAGGACAGGGATATCCAGCTGTTGTTCAGGGACTACACACTGTGGCTGGGGCTCACCCCAGCAGGGACTCCAGTGCTATGGGGGCCTCTCACTGCTGGAAGCAGGGTGGTCCCCCAGGCTCATCCCAGTTCATCCATCCAAGCACCCCCTGCCCTTAAGTCAGAAACTGTCAGTAGGCAGCCTTAGGGGCTCATGTTTGCACCAACTCCTTTTTCCCTGGAGGTCTCTTGGCCTGGTTTGTGATAAGGGAGGACAACGGCCAAGGTGGGCTGCTTGCCCTCCAGTCACCTTTGCTTCATTGTCACTTGGGAAGGAGAGAAACAGGGGGATGCCTTTCTCACAGGAGGGCTGAGGGAGGCTTGACCATGTCCCACAGCGCTGGCTGGAGCATCTCCCAGCCCCACTGCTGCCCTCCCTGCCTAACTGCTGCAGCTTCCATAAGGTATTCATCCCAGGGTGCCCTGGTACAGCTGCAATATCATTATTGAAGTTTATTACACCATTAGCTTTAAAGTTTTATAAACCACTAGGCAGGTGACAAGTGGTGGAGGGGGGGACTCAGGCTGCAGGCAGAGGGGCTGTGCAGGGATAATGCTGGGGTCCGTTCCAGCAGGATGCTGAGCAAAGTTTCCCTGCTGTGCTGATTCTTTAGCTAGTGGTGCAAGCCCAGCAGCACCCCAGGCACATGCCCTGCTGCCGAGCTGCTCAGCACAGGCACGTGCGAGCCTGCCAGGCTGCCCTCCTCAAGATGGCAAGGACCAGGGATGATCAAGCAGCTGCAGCAATAAGAGGCTATAAAACCAAACGAGTGTCGCTGCATGCTCTAGTGCTAGCTCCCAGGATGTCTTCCCCTTCCTAAGAGCACTGAGGGCAGGAGGGACCATGCTCACCCCAGCTACCTGTGCTCAGAAGCAGGGCTCCTGCTGCCATGCAGCCGTTCTCTGGTCACGTCTGCAATGGCCTCTCCAGCCGCGGGGGATGCTCCGAGGGCAGGGAGG
>NW_009939197.1:3605-5315 GCF_000696875.1 Nestor notabilis | reverse complement strand
GCTCGGGTCTGGAGGCCAGCCTTAGCCAAGCCTGACCTTCTGCCGGCCACGGGCCAGCGAGCACTGCTGGACACAGAGCCTGGAGACAGGTGCTGGGCTGAGCATCCTCCTGGGGATGCTGAATACCCTCTGTGCCCATCCTGCTGGGAAAGGGACTCTTCTCTATGGATCTGTGAGGCTTATAGTTGTGTTTTCTCTCAGTGAGGATGGTTGAGTGGTGCAATTAAGTGGCTGGCTCAGTTTGGGGGCGGTTTTTACTGACAGGGTCAGAACAGGACATAGATCGCAGATGCTGGTTGCTGCTGCTCTTGCTTTCAGCTAGCAGAGCTGGGACAATGCAGGTCCATGGCAGGTCAGGTGTCTCAGAGACCAGGAGCAAGGGCTGCTGTGTACAGGTGGGCAGCCCACAGCAGCTGCTGCCTCCTGTCTCTCCTGGGGCACGGGGGCAGGGGCTGCCTGGGATGGGGGCACAGCTTCTCACCTCAAAAGGGCAACCTGCTCCCCAAGGTTAAATACCATGGAATCAGCCTGGGCCCAGCACAGACACTTTGGTCCTATGATTGGGCTGGGATTTGACCCATTATCCCATTAAGAGTCTGTGAGATCTAACCTGACTCTAATGTGGGCATACATTGTCCTCTCCACCATGGTGGATGCTCCTACACTCAAATGCTACTGAAACCCACTCCTTAAATTCTTGGAGACAGGACCCCAAAAGCCACAAAAACCCAGTGTTATTTTTCTGACAACAGCAAAAGGTGTCCAGGGCATCTTGTGCAAGCTTGTGCATGCAGCTTACAAAGGAGACTTTGTAATTGAGTTTTTGCGCTTAATGAAGGAATAAATTGAACGGGAGTGTTGTCCTTAATTGGGGTGTTGCATTAATTAAGGTATTACACTTAATTGGGGTAAAGCATTTAATAAGGTATTGTGTTTAATAGGGATAGTTTACGTAAATGGGATCAGTGCGTTAATGGGGTGCTGCACCACCGATGCATCTGATGGCCCTGGCAGACGTGTCATCTGCCACCGTGGGCTAAACTGAGCATGAGCTCCTTGCATGTGAGGGAGCCCAGCCCAGGGCCAGGGCCACCAGCAAGGCTGGTCTGCGATGCCGGAACTGCTGTCCTCCCCATCCCAGCACAGTGTGGCTGGTAACAGTGTTCATAGTGATGGCTCTGCTCCCTCCCCTGGTGTGTGTGGCTCCCTCCCACCGTTCCCAGCCCTGCCATTCATCATGGGCACAGGACAGTCAGAGGTTTCAGTGAGTGGGGTGCAGGCAGCATTACTGCTCTCCTGGCCCCCCCACAGCCAGCTCCGCAGTGGATGGTGAGTCCCAGCATTCTCTTCAACCATCGCCAGCCCTGCTTTCCTGTAATTAGAGTGGACATCTTGTCATCCCAGATCCCTCCACAGCTGAGGTGCTTGCCACCCTCACTGTGGACCCTGACCTGCCGGGCGAGCATCATCAGTGTACTGTGCCAGGGAAGCTGCGGGAAGAGGCTATGCTTGTTAAACCAACGTGTTTGAAAGGTCCTTGGAGGATCTGACTGGTGCAAGGCAGAGCTGAGTGCTGCGGCCAGATGGGCTCCACAGTCACGTTTCCTTCAATTAGATCAAAATTAATGATCGCCCCAGATCCACTTCCCTCCAGGCACGGGGCTGCGTCCAGCACCGGCTCTGAAGCATGTGGAGCTGGCAAGGAAGATG
>NW_009939197.1:0-3577 GCF_000696875.1 Nestor notabilis | reverse complement strand
CAGAAAGCAGGATCCATGTCCCGTCCAGCTCAGACTAGCACAGCATCAGGTGGGGACTGCCTGCTGGGGGTATCCCCTTGGGCAGCCCGTGCCTGTTACTGTCCCACCACCTGTGTGTCCCCCCCCTGCAGGGTGGCTGGGAAGGTGGGCTCACTGCAGTGGCACAGCACCAGTGCCAGAGCGTAGCGGGAGGTTGGCTGAGTGCTGGTACAGCAAGGAGTTGATCCATTGGCTCAATGGCAAGATAGGGAAACCACAACCAAACCCTCATTCAGATTAGCCTAAGAATAGAAAGGGCAGTATCTGAGTCTCGGGGGGATGAATCATGATGAGGGTGCTGGAGGGCATCACAGCAGGATCAGTCCAACCAAGAACCCCTCCACGCTGTGGGCCAGTGTGTCCCATGTAGAGACCCACCTAACTCCTGCTGCCTTCAGTGTGTCAGGGCCCTGATGCTCCAGAAAGCCCTTCCTCTGTGCTCTGTAATTTTGTTTATGGATGCAACCTCTAGCCTCCTCTGCTCTCACCCAAGCCCCCAGCGCCTCTAGCCAGTCTCCAGCACTGCTATCCGCTATTGCCATCCTCTCTACTCTTTCCAATTAATTTGGATTTTTCTTGACATGTGGTCCAGGACCAGGCACAAAGCTCCCGCCGAGGCCTCGCCAACAGCAAGTGCTTCAGCTTCCTTGCAAATAATGCTCCTTCTCACACAGCTCTGAGCAATGTCCTGCTTTCCACCGAGCTCAATGCAGTTGTAGGGCAGCTACACATCCCATATTAAACTGGCAGATCCCATATCCTGTTTTTTCCTAGCTCCCGGCTGCTTTTCCAAGCCAGCTGCCTGGCTGATGGGCATCTGGAAATGCAGCTTCTGCATGCACAGATAACGGCACCTGCACGGCGTGTCCTGCCTGGGGGGATCCGACCCCCTGCATGCCTTGTTTATCCGCCTGGGACTGCTCTGGTTGTCGGTGCTTAACTCAGACATGCGACGGTGCTGCCCACTGCCGATGAGGGCTGTGCCCTGCCGCCTGCCCGCTTGGCAGCCCTGCCCTCTGGCTGCTTGCCCTCCACTCGCTGGGCAGATTTGCTTCCCGCCCCAGCCCAGCTCTTGGCACTTGTCCTTTTGAATTGTATCTGATTGTTTTCAGGCCATTTCTCCGATTTGTCAACATCATTTCAAATTCCAGTCCTGTCTTCCCCGGCACTCGCAGCCTCCCCCCATCATCCGAGTGTGGCTCATGGGCTCTGCGTCAAGCCCCTGCTGCTAAGCATTCCCCCGGGATGGGGGGCTTGGGAGTGAGCAGGGAGACCCCTCTTTCCTCATCTGATTGAGAGCCCTTGGCTGGCTCCCCTGTCCTGTCAGCTTACTTGCATGGTAAGTAGTGAAGTCGGCACCCTGGAGCCAGGGGCATTGGGCTTCTCCTGGCTGTTCGCATTAAACCCAAGGACTGGATGTGGGAGCATCCATGGGAAGACAGGCTCTGCAGCTGCTTGTGGCCGGGTGTAGGGGCAGATGAGCACTGCTGCACACCACAGAGTCCCTCTCATGGCCTCATGCCCCTCATGCACAGGCATGCAGTGCTCAGCCACAGGTGGAGGGCTCCAATGCAGAACTGTGGGCTGTAGACATGCTGCAAAGTGGCCATTCCCAACGAGTGCTGTGCTGGCTGCTTTGTCAGGTCCCAGGAGAAAGTGGTCCCTGAGCCCTGCTGCCTCCCCTTCCAGCCATGCTGCTTCCCTGCTCCCTGCCTCTCCAGCCTAGTGTCTATCCTGTCATGCCCACTCCTCACATTCTCCCTGGCCATGAAGCCACAGCCTTCCCCACTCCTTAGCATTCAGGAGGCCTGCAACTGCTGCTGGGGATAGAACTTGTGCCTCGGGTTCCACTCACTTGGGCAGCTTGATCCCAACCCAGCACTGTGCCTTGGGTCATCCTCAAAAGGGTTGAGCCCCCAGCACCCATCTGCTCTTGCTGGGTAGCTGGGCAGGAGCAGGGCACAGCAGGGGAGGAGAGGCAGGAGAGGATGAAGGAGAGGACACACCTCTTTGGCCGCACAGGAGGGGACTATGCTGTGGGGAGAGTGCTGAGAACTGTCCCCAGCCCAGGTGGCAGCTGCTAATGAAGCAGAAGATGCCCAGAGAGAGCTGGGGTTTGTGGTCCCTGTGGTGTGGGGGCAAGGGCTGTGTAGGCAGCTGAGAGACAGACAGTCCTGCTCCCATGCCATGTCCATGCCATGGCTCCTGCCAGTCTCACCATCACACAGTTCATCTTGCCCTGTACCTCAGGATCTGCACTTACAGGGTGGACCTGCCTGTCAGATTCCCCGTGCCCTCTCACCCCTTACTACCACAGCACTGAGAGATGCAGGCAGGGACTCTGCACCAGGCTCTGCAGACCAAACACCCATTGCCAGCCATTGCCTTGTACCAAGAACCTCCTTGCCACAGGATCAGGCCCTTGCTGCACACAGTCTTTGCAGGGCCAAGCATCCCTGTTGGGCTAAGCCCTGCAGAAGCAGTTCATGGCTTGTGTCTGTGTGTCTATGGCCACCCGTAGTGGTGGCAGTGTTCAGGGCGCCTGCCCAGGCCACTCCCCACCGTGCCTCTCCAAGCTGGGGATGTGGGGCTGGCACGTGCACAGTGCATCCACCAGGCAGGACGAAGCGGGCAGCTGGGGCTGTGCGTGCTTGCTGCCAGAGGCAGCCTATCATGCTGTATTGACCTGCACAGAGGCAGGAACATGTATGCCATGCACAGATCGATGGGAAGATTGAAGATGTGTGTGTGCTTGCCGGACGACTGGGGAAAGCTTTGCCGTTGGCATCGGCAGCACAGTGAAGGTCACACTGACCTGCGGTGCAGTCCTCAGGGAGAGGCGAGGCCTGTTGTTGAGCTCATGAGGGGCTGTCTCATCATTATCCTCCAGGGACCCCAGCTTCCCAGCCAGGCATGCACCTTCCCAGCAGAGCCATGTCTTCTGGGGGAGGGTACCCAGAGCTGGGCTTGTTCTGGAGGCAGGGATCTGATGTTTCCCCCACCACTGAGTCACCAGGCAGGGCTGCAGAAGGTTGTTCGGCTTGTGGGTGACGGGTCCGGCTCAGCCTTTCGAGCAGAGCTAACCCTCTGTCATCAGCTGGGGAAATTGAGGCAGGAAGCTGGGAGAGATCACGATTTGCTGGCAGAAAGTATGTGTGGGAAGTTTGGTGGATCCAGGCACCAAACGGCTCTGTGGTTGGTGCCACAGGGTGAACCCCTAACCTTGTCACAGCTCTGACCCCACTGAACGATGCAGGCAGAGCCGGATCAGGAGGCCCCTCTGGCTCCCCTGCTGCCGCGGGAGCTGGGTCCTGCTTGGGGCAGGACATACATAGGGACAGATGGAGGGAAGTGTGCCAGGAGGGAGCAGAGCAAGACCCGAGGAGAGACAGGGGCTCAGCAGGGTGGAGGGGGTGAGGTGGTCCTTGCCTCAGCCTTTCTGCCAGAGCTGGTCGTTTTCTGTAGTGACCCCTCTTCTTGTGCTCTGCCCTGCGGAACCGCGGAGCCCAGCGTGCGGCACACAGGGACCGGGGGGCAG
>NW_009939196.1:0-28413 GCF_000696875.1 Nestor notabilis | reverse complement strand
AAATCACTATACTCATTACACCCTGAGCTTAAGTCCTTCACCTTGTTGGCCCGCAGATGCCTTTTGCATACCATTTATAAAATAAAGCTCTTATCACATTTTTATAAAGAAAGAAAGTTCATCCTGCAATCTGCATCACAGCATCCCTTGTTTTGGCCTAAATAAGTGCAGTTTTGCACGGCTTAAGCCCATTTCAAACACAGCTACCACCAAAGAAGAGGTTTACTAGCACAGGTAAGCATACTGCAGTACCCCATCAGCAATGGCTGCTATAATATGAATCCTCTGGACTCCACCAGGGAAGCAGCACACTGTTGTACAACTTAAAAACGTTTCCACCCCTTTCACTCCGAACACCAGTACAACTAGGTAAAGCCCCAAGGTAGCTCATTTGTACCCCATCAGTTCTTTTCTAAAGCCATCTGCATTGCATAAACAAGCTTTCTTCATTTCCACAGCCTTCTTGCCTTCCCAGTCTCTACCTTTGCTTTAAGATACCAATTTCTACCTCTCAGCCCAGGCTGGAAGCCTCCAAAACTCATTTAATGGAGAAGACAATTCTACAAAGTGGCCAACCTAAAGTCTTAGTCTTCTTGAAACAGACCCTCAACATTGATCTTCCTCTTGCTGTCAGCATCACAACACTGAAGCTGCAGCCCACTGTGTCAGCCACGATTGTGACACCATCTAACTGCATCCTATTTCTCTGTCTGATTCTGGGTTTTTTGCTTTACAGCTATCTTTTCTATTCTTTCAAGATATGGACCTTCCTTTACCTCTGTGCTTATAGATCAGTAGTACAGCACGGCCTTATCACTTATGCAATGAATGAACAAAAAATACCAATGTAAATGAATTGCAATTAAAAACCTTAATGCAACTAAACCTTTTTTAATCTCCATGAGAGACAGAGCTAGTCTGGGAAACGGCTAGAGCATGTCTTGTATTTTAGAACCACATCTGAAAAAGGAAAACCTTTACTAACATCTTAGATACATCTGCACCACAATGAGCTGGGGGAGGGCACAAAGGGGCATACAGGGAAGAATTATTTTAAATCGACATTATTCTGTAGCAAAATGATACTTAAGCACTTTAATTTAAAAGATTTCTACCTGACAATGTACTCGATATTTATACGAGAACTCCCTACCCAAAGAAAAGAATTTCTTCATAATGTGTTTTATATTCTGGTCTCTTTATTTAGACATTCAGCATCCATAAACAAGTAGTTTATCCATGAGATCAGCTGTGTGATACCAAATTTAATGGACTGCTGAGAAATATCCTTCACAATACTAAAAAAAATCTAAAGAAAAGTCAGGAAATTGGTTAGTATGCTTAGACTTGGCTTAAAGCAAAGCAGACAAATTGTGCTAGAACAAGAACGTCTCTTAAAGCCTCAGGTTCTGCAACTGAATGGATAAACACAACATTGTGTATTTTTGGTAACTCTGCTGTTTCATAAAGTACTGCTCATTAAAATACAAGCCTATGCCTAATATCAGTGACAAAGGCATTATTTCGAACATGGCGACTAAAAAGGAACAAAAATAAGGCAGAAGCTTAAAACTCTAAAGCACAAATTGTTTCATAAGCCATTGTCAAAACGCTCCTTCATAACGTATCATCACAGTTTTCAGTTGGCAATGCTACCCTTTTACATGTCTAACTATATATAGAGATAGAAAACCATGTCTATCTTTAGCCAAACTACTCAAGTCACAGCCATTTAAAACAGGAAACATGCATATTTCGAACATGGCGACTAAAAAGGAACAAAAATAAGGCAGAAGCTTAAAACTCTAAAGCACAAATTGTTTCATAAGCCATTGTCAAAACGCTCCTTCATAACGTATCATCACAGTTTTCAGTTGGCAATGCTACCCTTTTACATGTCTAACTATATATAGAGATAGAAAACCATGTCTATCTTTAGCCAAACTACTTCTCAAGTCACAGCCATTTAAAACAGCAAACATGCACAGACCTTGCAGCACGCTTACCCTTTCAGCTTGTGGTAACTCTGCAGCCCAGTGTTTTCTACACCAAACAGGACATGGTTCTGCTTTCAAAAGATACCCTTACTGATTCTTTTCTACTTTTTTGTGGATTTGCTGCTCGAATTTATTACTAGGACTTCAAGCCTTCTCTCCCCCTTGTCCACACTGGTTTAACTTCTTTATGATGGCAGATAATTGTTTTGGCCTTAGGCAAAGAATGTGCTCTCTGCTTAGGAAGATGGCTGCACAGCATCTTTATAAAGAAGCCAAATGAGGAAAGATGAGATACTTGCAGAACATTAAATTTCCTTATCTTATCAATTATTGAAGAAAGACTTTTTTATTTATTATGGAAAGAATACTAATAAAAGGTAAAATATAACACTAGGCTCTTGGTATTAATGACGATAAGAGACATGACGAACAACAATTGAAAATAAACAGTATTTAATGAACACTATAGCAGGAGTACGAATGAACTAACACGCCACAGAAAACAAGCACTGTTACTCAAAGAATAAAAGAAAACAAATTAATCCAAGTACTTGAAAAACTGGGGGAAGTCCACCTTCAGTAGAATCTATGTACACTACTGAACAATATTTCTTAATTTTACTGTAATGATTATAATCTGAGAAGTTACAGCATTAAAGAAGTTACTACCCACATAATGTGCATCCCTATAATGGTATTAATCATTAACAGAGACAATCAAATTGATTCTCAAAGTTCTATGTATCTGAAATGGCAGTCTCAAAGACTTTCCTACAGACGTATCGGAGCATTGCCCACTTCGATGTAACCAAGAGAACAGAAGAAACAGATGCTTAAAACCTTCTTTTACAAAAGAAACTGACGGTGGATTTTTGGAAGGCTGAGGGGTAAAGGTGGGGAGCCTCTGTACATGCCCCAGAATTGTATACTTCTTTATTGTATTAATTGTATACTTCTCTTTTTAACATGTTATCAATAATTATCAGATAAGGTGGATTTCCCCCCCCCCCCATGTTGAACCCAGAATGAGGAAGAGAAAATGCTGATCACAAAGCTAACACATAGAAATAGAAATTCCCTGTAGGACTTAAAGGACTAGAAAAGAAATAGAAGATACTCGGATACTCTCTTTCAACACCGTACACAGTCCTATCAGCGCAGCTATAATTCTTTTTCCCATTTCCCATAAAAGTCTCCACCTCCCACGGACTGCAAATACCATTACAGGAATACATGGGGCAAATTTCTTCACTGATACTAATGTTCTTAATTCTGTAGTGAAAGCACCAAAACCTGAACTTTACAATGTTCTTTTAGAACACATGCAGCCTTTGTTTCCTCTATTTTGATTATTTTTGCTGTTCCTCAATACTTAGAGCCCTTAGAGTTACTAAAGAAAAAAAATCAGTTTGAATTCACTCATAATTGCAGCACTACCATTGATTTTCAATATTTTTCCCCAGTTTCTTAAAAAGTACTTACAAATAATGATGCTCATGAAAATGTTAGTTAAAAAATCACAGCATTGTCAAATGTTTTAAATAGATGAGGCTATTCTGAAATCTCTCCAATGCTTAAAAGCCAGCCCTTTCTGCTGGTATGTTTTCTATGTTTTTAAAGCAGAAGTGTTAAAATCTAAAAGATTTTACAGAGAAGAGAATCCAAACTGGTTATTGTTAACACCAGCGCTTCTTCCAGCATCCTTTCTGAACCTTTTCCTGTAGAGGCAAACTCAGAAATACCACACTGGCAGCAGCTGAGGAAGAAAACATGAGCTGTCCTTTGGAGATTTCTGCTGGCAGCTGCTTGATCTATTTCCCACTTGTGTTATGAGTACAATATGGCAGCAACAAAACAAACAATCTAAAACATGGCTTTGCTGACATCTCATGCTTTATATTCAGTTTGGAAATAAGCACTTTTTGCCAAGGTAATTTGGTTAACAAGTTTCAGACTGATATTTAAGCAAGGATCTCTGTTTCAGCTCTTCAACAGGAGACAGAATCGCACAGAATTCATACAGTTCAAAATTCAGGTGTCTTCTCAATCACATACATCAGTACTATAATGCGCCTCGAGTATTTTAATTAAAAAGAGTTTACACAGTTTTCATTACTTGCTGAATGACTACATTGTAGCTCTAGTATTTAATAAAGGTATGCAATGAAATCCAAGTGGCTGACATATAAACCTCCAGAGGCAGTACTAACCTGAGGCTGGTAAGCATCTTCTCTTCTGCTTTGGCTGAATGACCTTTTCCTTGACCTACAAGCATGAGTATTGCTAAAGAATATCAATGAGATGTGCAAGTAGCCAACCGTCTACTACACAAGTTCCCTGGACAGTGGCTGGCATAGAAGGTAATGTTAACCTCCAAATTTAGCCTTTGTTTTCTGGATATCTGCATTTGTTCTTCCTAAAAGTTGTCAGATTTATCCCCTTCTGCCTTACTTCCCCTCTAACCCAGGCCTTCTTTTCTGAAGTTAGGCTTTTCTGAAACTACTGCACAGAGAAACAAAATATTGACATGGCTGCCTGATTGCCGTGGAATTACTCCACAGAGGAGAATTCTGAATTAACATGCAACATCATTTTAGCTTTAACATTTTGTGGTTCAGTCACTAGACCTTGCAGTTTATTGCATCTGTGAACTGCATGTGCTTCTGCCAGAAAATAACCTTCTATTTAAGGCACTTAAGGTTCGGAAAAAAAATTATCCTCAAACAGATTTCATTAATTCAGGCAAGAGAAAGTTAATATCCCATGACACAACTGATTTGTTTGTAGGGGTGTTAAATGCATCATTTCCCTAATAAACTAAGCCACTAGAGGAATGTGTAGAAGTTGGTGTTCCTTCCCTCAGCTCATAAAAAAGCAGCAGTCTCTACCAGGTGAGTTATGAGTAAAGTACTGGAAAGATCACACACTGATAGGCATTTCTAAGAGAGTCAAATGGATTTATATACTTCGTAATAGAAAGAAAATACTGCATTTGAATTCTTTCGAGTTGTCTCTTCCAGGATCCAGAAACACAGTGCTTTTGCTGTGCCCTCACAAGAAAAAAGCCTACTCTACCACTGCATTACCTGCGTTACAGTTTGAGCATCCAGACTCAGAACTCCTAGTCCCTGCATTTCCATGTTTATGGGTATCACTTTAGAAATAATGGTTCTCAATTTGTTGATCTTTACGAAGTTCCAACTTCCCACCTAATCAATACTAAAGAAAACAAAACCAGCCACCTGAATAGCACAGATATATATGACATGATTACTTCAGCTTTTAAATGAGAGAGTTCTCTGGAATGGCTATAACTGCTAACATTTGCAGAAAGGAATACACACTTATTTGCATAAGTGCAACGAGAGA
Organism: Nestor notabilis; assembly: GCF_000696875.1. NCBI lineage: Eukaryota > Metazoa > Chordata > Aves > Psittaciformes > Psittacidae > Nestor > Nestor notabilis. The sequence continues at coordinate 23,047 of NW_009939196.1, read as the reverse complement.
CATACCCTCTCACTTCCACATACCTCATAATAAAACAGATTAGGGTCCTATCCCATAAAGCCTTCAATTTAAAAAACGTGTCCCATCCTACATGCCACACATCAACTCACTTCTGAAATACTCTTGCTATCTAAGAGGGGTTTGAAAGCCTGCATAGATTTCAAAGGTTCCCAAACTCCTCCTATTTGTATCTTAAATCCAGTGAGAGCTGGCATTGCATCCCTTCTGTTTTTGAAGGCCAAATGTATTTGTTGGAAACAAACATAAAAACCCCACAAACCAAAAGCCTCCCAGGTTATACACTTTCACACTGCTTTCCAAAACCACTGTGCTTAGTCCTTTTAATTGACACAGCACATTCTCATGATGGTAAGATCATGACAGTCCTTTAGAAAGCTGAATAAATATAAGATGAAAGTTAATATTTTTGACATGTAAGGATATATTTGAAACATTTCATTAAGCAAGACAATTGCCTAATAAATCACCATAAATTTTAACGCTGTCACTCTGGAAAATCTCTGGATACATCAGCATGGGAAATATCAAGCTTTCTGTTTTCATCTTTCTTTTGGGGGAAATAGGGATGTAAAAACAATCAGCCCTCCTACAGTCTTGTGAAGTCTCTTTTGTCCTCTACTGACTAAAGAAGCAAACAAGACCCCTCGATTTTACCGTACAACTGAAATACATGTTGCCTAGCCAACTCTCACACATCTTAAACTAGGATGTTTCACTGCAAATACCTATGAAGACCAAAATCTTGTGCCCTTACATATTCTTACATCGCCCCTCAAAGGAGTACAGGATAGCTGGTGCTTCACATGGAATTTCTGCATTACTCGTGAGACACTTATGGTCAGCAATTCACTTCCACTAACATCACCAGACATCACTGGTAGCAGCATAACATGTCCAGCTCTAACCATGAACAAGGGAGGCTTTCGTCTAGTGTGTTAAAACACTCTCCAGTGGGCCAGTCTCACCCCAATGTCGATACAATGTCCAGATGCCCAGGAATTCCGTGACTGCTCAGGTACCATCTAGCACCTCACACTGTGCATGGCCAGGGGGGCATTTTAATCCCGTATGATTTTGTTCAAATGTTGGGAAGATCTTTGCATCATACTGCATAAATACTACATACATAAAATGCTATACATAATGCCTACATACATACAAAATGCATAAAATACTGTATTTCCAGTGGCGGGATAGCTTGGTCAGGCAAGTACCAGCAACCTGGCTGCTCTGTGAATTCCTTTTGGTCATTTAAACCAGTTCCATTTCAATGCCCAAATCATTCACTCTCGCTATAGGCTCTTAACATGCAGCAAGGTTCATAAAATGGTGATAATCCAGGAGAATTACAGCTGTGTTTTCCATTAGGATCTTAAGCCATACACTGATACGGCAAGAATTACTTCACCCAGGTCCATTTCACATTACTTGTAAACACTCAAGACTATCAGCACAGAGCCACCTCATGTCCTGTGGGATGACAAGGATCACAATAAGGAGTCTCTTGTGAAATAAAGAAAACCTGTCCTGGCAGGACAACATTTTGCAGCAATTGCCTAACAGCCAGCTCACTTGGCCTATGGTGCAGCCAGGACAACCATAGCCACACACAGCATGACTTCCTAATCATCCTCTTTGATGAAGACACATATGTTAAGGTCATATGTGGAAGGGTAAGCACCATGCTGCAGAGGGGAGGTGGAGCAAATAAAGAAGCATGACACATAGGAAAGCTAAATCCAGGGTCAGGATGTTGTTAAGAGTATAGTGGAGAATACAGCCATATGAGTTGCTGTTTCAGCCCTCAAACTTGGCAGACCATAGGATTTCACCAGAATGTACAAATGTTGTCCTATTCAAGTGAACCAGAAATGCCTACTTGTCATCCTGCAAGGTACTTAACTGAGCCAAATGATTTTGGTATCTCATGATTGCAAGGACTGGACAGACGCTTGTATCCACATGTTAACCATGTTTTAGAAATATGTATTTATACATACTTCATAAATAGTAGTTGTGATATTGTATCTGATCTTCCTCTCTTCACCTAGATGACAACCAAAAGAATAAATTTATCAACAGTATTGCAAACCAATCCATATTTTGAAAGGGGTGAATTATTTAGCTTGAGTTATAACACAGTTGCCCACAAACAGTGTTTGACAGAATTGTATGATCTCCAGGGCAGCAACCCAACTTCTAATACTGCTGTCTTACCAAAGCCATAAGTATTTTTCTGACAGTGTCATGTTTGACATTCAGCATCGCTGCAATTTCTGCCCTAATCCATGAACAGTTTAAAGGATTTGTAGTCTCTTAATATTTCATCTGCTGTAATTACAATTGTTTTAATGTGCTGTGTCTGTTTCTGCAATACAGTAGGGGTCTTGTTCTCTAGAAAAAGAACCCAACAAAAAACCCGCAACAGAAAACCTAATGTACTTTAAAGTGCAAAACAAAGCTGCTCCATAAACGAAGTAAATACTAATTACAAAACTCAGCTGCTCAAACAGAAAGAGGACAATCGAAACACGCAAAAAATAGTCCAGCTCCATGATTGTTTCAGTAACCATTATTTATCTGACAGACTATTACAACCTCTATACTGTGTAAAAATAATGGCAATTAAACAGGAAGAAACACGTCACACCAACAAGCTTAATTGAAAGTGAGGAGATGGAAAAATCTAATTAACTTTGCAAACTAGTCTTGCCTTTGTCAATTACCTTAATTGTACTAGTGGAGTGCAGGTTATGATCTTCCCTAAAATTTGAATCGTGAGAACATGTCTGGAATCACTGAAAGAAAAACAACTTCTGAATGCTTCTTAATCACAGCAACACATAGCATGAAGCAGCATCGCATCTGTTGTGACACAACGCTTCTAAGGTTAAAACCTTTTAAATTCACCTGCCTACTCAACTGGTGTAAATATTGGAAAATTAGAATGTCATTAATAATTAGTATTTTAATGCAGTAATTCTAAAAGAGGAGTTTGGCATTCCCCAAAGCTTGGGTTGTTTACCTAAGAGTAATCTTCTTATTGCCACTGAAACAAAAAGCAGCCAGGGAAAAGGTACAAGGAATTTGCTGTGGCACTCCTGTAGCAGTAGCTGCCTGACTGTGGGCCAGCAAGAAGAGATTAGACCTTTTTGCAAGGACAACTTTATGGCCAGCTACAGCTGGTGCTGACAATGGTTAATTTGCTGAGGGAAGACTCAGTTTACCCTGTGAAGTAAATACTGACAACATATTAGAATCAAAAAAAGTGGGATGCTCGGGAAAGGAATCTGGAACTGCCCATACACAACCTCTGCACCTGTTTCAGGGGCTCGACAGATGTAACTGAGGGATGGGATGCAAGAACTGCAGCCCAATATTGAGAAAAAGATCCTAATGCACAAACCACTTATTTTCCTTCCAAAGTCAACGCCTGATGACACCTACAGTTTTGGTTCCTACCATTATCAAGAAAAGAGAAGCAGCTTCCCATCGACATCCTTATCCTCAAGGCCTGTGAAAGACTACTTCCTTTAAGCCAGCGAATGAAAGCAACTTCTTTCACCTCCATCATTTTGCAGGGGGTCAATTCTGGCCAGCAGCCAAACCCTGCCTCTTGCTCACTCCCCTCCTTTGTGGGATGGGGAGAAAGCAGAAGGAAGGTAAGAAGACTCATGGATTGAGATAATGACAGCTTAATAGGGAGAGTAAAAGCTGTGTGTGCAAGAAAAGCAAACTTCAGTGCTTCTCATCGGCAGGCAGATATCCAGCTACCTTCCAAGCAAGCAGGGCCCTAGTGCATGTTAATAGCTGTTGGAGAACACAAACACCATAACCCCAAATGTCCCCTTTTCTTCCTCCATTCCCAGTGCTCACTCATATGGCTAAGCACACCACCATATGGTTTGGGACACTCCTTTGGTCAGTTGAGGTCAGCTGTCCTGGCTCTGTCCCCCCCCCAACCTCTTGCCCACCCCCAGTCTACGAGCCTCTGTGGCAGTAGACAGAAGAAGGTTTGAGGCTTTGCAAGCACTGCTCAGTAACATCCAAAACATCAGTGTGTTATTGACACTGTTTGAGCCTCAAAGTGCAGCGCCAGACTGGCTGCTGTGACGGAAGTTAGCTCTGTCCCAGCCAAACCCAGTGCAAATTTAATGGAAAATGCAGTCATGCCTCTCAAAAAAACAACCTATATATGTATGAGTAATCCCAAAAATCAGCTCTAAAGACTGGAACTTTTTGTGATACAAACAGCCCGAACCAAGCTATTAAGATACCTGGAGGCAAAAAAATTCTTTAGATCTCTTAATACCTTTTAGACCTCTCTCACAGCTGGTATGAGCAAAGCAAAGTTTTGATAATTCTAGTTCTATTAAGAAGACTGAGAACAAGCACACAAACAATGTAAAAACTCAGAGAAAATACTGTAAAGCAGCTGGAAATAAAAGCAACTAAAATCTAAAAATCATAACCAAAACTTTAGGTATCAAACAGAATTTAAAAATTAAGAAGTTGCAGTCGTGTTCCTCATCCCCACTGTCAAAAGAATACTTTAGTTTTTGGCAAATGCTTATTTTCATCAAATGTTGCCAGCAACACTTCCAAGCTAAAAACCAAACTCCTACCCCTTATGCGAAAACTCAGTTCCCTGTAGCTAAAATCAACCTTGACACCAACACAGCTACAAAAGCTTTATTGCCTTTACATAAAAAGACAAGAATTTTGTCCTGATTACTCCTGTAAGGACCTCAGCTGACAATGATAAAGTCTAATTTTTCCCCTTCTAAGTGTATGAATTTTATCAGCTTGAAGTTCCAGCTATCAGTCACCTGAACTAAGTATTGGACAGGACATCAGAGAGATCAGTTTAAGCCTGCCCATATCTCAGAGCAAATCATATAATCCCATTCATAGGGCTATCACCCATCATCTTTGCTTGTCAAGGATTCCTGCCATTGCTGCTCCTCTTGAGATCTACCTCCTTCAAAAGCACATTTTCGTTGAAGGTAAATGGAGCTTCTTTCAAATAAATTGTGCTTCATTGTGTGGCATGGCCACACTAGGAGACATCCTGTGATGACACGACAGTGCCCGCAAACTGATGGTGGGACCACTCTTCAGTCGCTAATCAGAAGATGTAGGAAAAGGAGCGAGATACCTACCAGCAGAGTGAATTTACAGGAGGAAAGGAATCAGGGAAGATTAAGTGTGGTGCAGTTCTTGAGAGCTCAAGAAAAAGCAAATAAAGCTTTTGATAAAAAATATACAACAGTTCATTTAATAGTCTATACAAGTTTGAAAGCCCAAGAGTAATGTTTAAGGCTACTCACGTCCCCCAGAGAAAGGAAAATTTTATGGATTAAATACTTTATCCAAAAGAGAAATAGATCAGCTGCCATACCACAACCTTGCAGCCTGAGGCAAAAATACTCAATATATTAAATTGCTATATAAACAACCCATGTCTGAGAATAAAGTGCCTTAAAAACTAAAGGAAAAAAAAAATGCATTGAAAAAAGCATCATTTTTTTTTTCCCGAAGTTTGCTGGAATATACTCTGAAATATAGACTATTTGAGGGATCCATTTGGCTTTCAGATATACAAACACAGTGATAATTCCATTTCCTTTAATTAGTGTTTCATACTTAGCATTTAACAGCAGAACTGGGCTCCCTAAATATCAGCATTTCTGCAATGCTTTATACTGTAATATCACAATGCTTATCTCTCCAGTCTTCTCTTTAATTAAACAATGCTTTTTGTTTTTAAGATACTGGCACAGCAGTTCCAAAAAAAAATTAAGCATCTCACACTCTGTTCTGAATTTGTTTCAAACCTCTTGCTTTTCTAATACAGCTACCTCCAAAAAGCAAAGCTTTTAAGGTACTTCAATGGGATTACAGCTGGCCTGCTAATTCTGCCATTAAATTAATTCAGAGAAGCTCTCCACTGCAGTTACTTCTGTAACAAATAAGACTCAAGTATAAAAGATGCATTAAAACGTGTCTTGGTCACAATGTAAATGCAGAGAGCATTACAGCCATCTAATCTTAAGAAGACAACAGGCAAGGAAGACTGTAGCAAATTGCATACTGGAAAGGCCATATATATTTATTCTTGTCCCCACACAAATAAAAATGTAACATTTTGTATTTGGATTTATGCAGCTAGAGGGGCATCTATTAGAGCATTTTAGACTCCAGCTATATTTTATTTTTTTCTTCAGGAACTCAAAGTTCAGTGAGATGAAAGAACAAAATAAATGATAGCTGTTACACAGAAAGGAAAAACAGGATTGTGGAAATCAAGCAAAGGCAAATGCTCCCAGTAGGTGGCAGAGATAGAAACTGAACTCCGGCACTCTCAAGGTCACTGTCTCCTTTCAACCTTTCCTGTACTGTTCCAGCACATGCATCAATTAGATAACTTACTTTATTGCAGAATCATATGCATAACCTTCACATTTTAATAATTCTGTAACAACACTGAAGCACTTCGTGAAGGAAGAAGAGCACTAGTAATGAAAAGTCAGGTTGGCTGGGTCACACGTATCCCCAGACAAGTCTCAACAGCTACTCACAACATATTCATTTAAAAGATGAAAAGGGATGAAGCTATATCATTTTCACTGGAGTAACGGTGCTAGGGTATTGAAGTAGCTAAGTATCGTAAGCAATGAATCTCTTCCCTTGCTCCCCTAATACAGAACAGTAGGCTATACGTAGAGAAGAAACATTTCCCCTCCCCCATCATTTAAACTGCATAAACTGTAATTTTAGTAAATCAAGCAAAGAGCTAATCAAGTTTTGATTTGCTAATTACTTCTCAATTTGATTAGAGCTGGCAGCTAATCATCTCTGGAAATGTAAAGTCAATCTTTCACTCATTTGCAAATCAGGATTTTAGCGTAAAGAAACTGGGATACTGTGCCTTACATCCTCATAATTGTATTTATTTATTAATATGTATAGTTCAGTGCTTTTAGTAACAATCCTAATTTTTATTACTGTGGCAGCACTCTAAATAAAAACTCTGTAGGATTCTATGTGGCCCTGAGAGTGAGCCATTTACAGGAACTGGTGTCTTACAAACATTAAAGCTCAAGGGGTATTGTACGCTACATTAAACAAATACAATGCCACTGAAAAGTATAGTTCACACAGGAAAAAAAGGTACTTGAAAAGAATGAACGGACCAACACAGAAGTTCAACAACCAATATTTTTACAATAAACTTGTAGAAGTAGCACTAAAAAAATTCATTTACTTTATCCAGAATAAATGATAGCAGGAATCAAAAAATTAGACTATATGGTTTGATTTTGTTGTGAAATGGGGAAAAGAATGGAGTTCTGTCTGTTTTGTTTCTGTGAAGAGTTCTTGGCATGGAGTATCTACCTGTATTTTTCCTCATGTGAAGTGAGGACAAACCAGCCTTCTAAAGCCACTAATCCTCTGCTGCTCCTCACTGTGTGGCTGCTGCAGTGTCTTCCTACATTAGTTTTGCTAAGGGACAGATGGAAAATTAATGCCCTGAAAAACATATTGTCACAGACAGCACAACAGCAGTTTCTGACCACATTAAAGCTTCAGCACGCTTTGGTAGACAAAACTCAAATGAGGCATCTCCCTGCACGCTCTCCTGGCTATCCCTTACCTACAGAAGAAAGCAAGGGCAAGATCAGGATGGGATCATCCTGCTTGACTACCCTTCACACTGTATCTCCAGTATCACTAAGCATGGAGTGCTCTACTTCATCTAACCAAGCCTACCTAAACTGGGCCACTGCTGCTTCTCTCTATCTTCCCCAGTATTAAAGGTAAGAAAGGAAGTAACTGATGGGCAAGACACAAAGCTCCCTCCAGCCAGTGCGGGAGCCTGACATCTTTCCCATGCAGGGAGTGTCCAGCCTCCTCCTGGATGCTAGACACTCTAGTGTCACATATCCACAGGACTGTCCTAGCCCCACATCTTCCTTAGCCCTAATCTCCTACCCATAATATAGTCCCTTGCTTCCTTATTTACATTTCTATAGGCTTACATTCGATGCTTACATTGAGTACTGCATCCCCACAATGACAATATTCAAGTCATCCACCACCCTCAAGGGTTATGACTCCAGATCCCCACCTCCCCTAGCCACACATTATATCCAGTTCCTTGTGTTACCCTTCAATTCCAAAATTACCGACACCCAGGGAGAGCACACGCAGGGAAGCAGCAGCAGAGAAGAATAAACAGCAGGCAGTGACTCTGAGGATTGCTTAAAAACATTTGGGAGGCATTGCAGAGAAGGGTATAGCTATGTTTAGTGAAGTGAAATTCTGAATGCAGCTTGGCTCCTTCCTTTCCAGTTTCACACTTCAAGACATGCAGATCTGCACCATGACAGAGATCCAGTGAAGCATAACCAGGAAAGGACCAAGTGGTGCGAGATGACACTTCTTCAACTCAAACAAACAGGGAAGGGCACATGCCAGCAGTCATTTATACCTAATTTACTAAAGGCCAGTCTTGTCTACCTACTGGGACAGAAAAAAGAGAGTCAGAAACAGCTGAAAAGCTGTATTAAGCAAGAATACAGTCACACAGAACCAATACACAACCGATACCAAAAGCAAAGAAAAAAACCCACCCCACCCAAAACACAAAATGAGTCAGTTTTAAAGAAAAACATTTCAAAGAGAAGACTAAGAAGAAGAAAAATGCACTCAGAGCCTGTCAAAAACATCTACTTGGAGTTTTTCCTGTAAACTAATTCACCTTTTTCTACTACTATGTCTTCTTATTCAGCATTTTAAAACATTTTGGTTTTCTGTTCTAGACCTTTGAAAGGTAAGATTAAACCGAAATATTTACTATGATTCAGAAGACATTTCAACTATTTTTCAACTATTTCAAATATAATTCATTCAATGAGGAAAATCAAAGGGTGAGACTTTGTTACAAACTTCATTTTTGTAGGTCCTTCATAAAATAAATTATCCAGGCAGATGCATCTAGCAATCAAAAATAGCCAGTATTAAAAAAGGATGTAAAAATTGTATGTACTGTCTATAATATCCATGTTTATAATTCCTCAAAGTTACTGATTTCATTGAGCTACTATTAACTCTTTTTTTTTCCCCAGAATAGGCTATCATTTACCTATTCTACTTTCAAGTTGAACCCTGGAACATTAGAAGAGGACTTTTGACTGAAGAGAGTGAAGAGAGTGAATACTAGACACTGCTGAACACTGCCACCAGTTCTTTGGCGTGACAAGTTTCTGATTTTGAGTATTATGATTGTTTTAGAGTCTCTCATTAGAAAAATGACTGATAACTCGTAACTGACTGTCAAAAGTTTTACAAATTCATCTTAGTATATTAATTTTAGAAAATAATTAAAATACACATTTACAGCTGTAGTTTCAGCAGCATTTCCTGTATTTTAATAATAAGCAAAATGTAAACGGTAAAGTAACGCTCTATTCTCATTACCAATTGTTATGAATTCATAGCAATAGCAAGCACATCTCTACTTATCAGTTCTTCACTTTCCCCTGTAAAACCATTGGGCATAAAACATATTCTTAATTATACTGAAATTGAATTTGGGACAAGAAACTAATAAAGGTTGCTATGAAGCCTTCTAAAATGCAGACTTCATGATATTTGACATGTCCCATATTATACTCTACAACAAAACATCAACTATTTCTTGCCAAACAGGGCAACATCCTTCCATCTAGTTTCAGATGCAAACAGAATGAATTAGATGGACAGTATTTTCCCTCAGATATAATGTTCTAGGTGTTGCCCATTAAAAATAAATGTCATATTTAATCTTCATATTTCATAATCTAGTACGCGTTTCCTATCTGAAATTCAGAACACAAATACCACAAGCTTTCGAAAGCATTCTCAAAACCACAAGATAAAAGGGCTTTGGAACCAATACGATAACTCCACAGCCATCTTTGATTTTGCTGTTATCACAGCTACAGTCTAAACTTGGCTACTTGTGTTTCTGGCAGTTATTTCAAAAGCTGTAAAGCACCGTTAGAAAATTACTTAGCTATTTTAATGAAAAGCACATGAGAAAGCACCGCTTATTATTGCCAGCAATGCTCTTCAAAAAAATATGCCTATAAGCCCACTTGCTATGATTCTATCCATGAAATATCCTGCATTCAACCTAACTCCCAGGTCTCAACCAACTACCATTAAAATGTGCCATTTCACACTTCAGTCATAGTTGGAGTAGAACTTAAAAACTTAGTATTTACTGAAGTAGAACTTCAGTATGAAATGCATTATCCATAGAAAGGCATGCTTAAGAGAGTTTTCAAAGTCTTTGAAACATGCAGTTGAGCTGATATCTATTTAATCAGCTATTTTTCAAACATCAATGAAATAAAACTAAAGATTGGTTCTGTGGGAAATTATAACACTACCTTTTTTCCATCGACGAGGAAAACAGCTTTGCAGTTCCGTTTGGGTAGCAAGTGATTGACTGCCAAACACTTACCACAAGCCTTTTAAAAGACCAATGGTTCAAATAAGCCCATCTGTTTGATCTCTGCAAACGTACACATTCTTCACAAAAATGAAGGTGCTATGAAAACCAGACTTAGAGACACACACACACAAAGAAAAGCTGGTGACAAACCAGCAAACCAGCAACAGAATAGACAGGGCTGAAGCTTTTTTCTTGTAAAAAGACAGAACACAACAGAAACACACAGGTGGCATTTCTTGGGAAAACCAATTTTCCTAGCAAATTCCACATATCTTTAGAGGAAACAAGTTCACAATCTTTGTTCCAGCCATTGCTCCAATAATTGCCTCTGCCGGTTCACATAACATATCTCTGGAATGATCCGTATCTATAATTCAATAAAAAAATTAATAACTTAAATTGAGTAAGGAACCAGGATGTTGACAAGCTTATTTTGTGAAGAACAAAGAAATTATGCTAAAGCAAGATATGAACTTCAGACCTTTTACCATGACTCACACATCAGTTTTCACAGGAAAATTAGAAGTAATGAAGCCTACTATCATTCCCTTACCTTCAAATGAATACTCTATTTATTAGCAATCAAACTCTGGTAAAGAAAAGTTTGCTAGAGATTAAATCTTTATGCATCTATGGTCATAAAAATCATGGTGGAATGGCTTTTAAAACTTGCTGCGCATTTTTTGATATATCTTTAATACATTTTCTGGATGACTATTTCTGGTGGTTCTGAGAATTCACCCGCATTTAAACACAATAAATTCAAATTCCTCAGCGCATCTTGCACTTTTTCACATTATTCTCCCATTGAGGACTTGCACGTTCTTTGAGGCAAAATGACTTTGTCAATTTTGCAGATTGAAATCCTTGCTTTCCAATGAAGCTTTGTCAAATCCACAGCTGGTTAACAACCAATTTAGTGTTCACAGCCTTAACCAAAATAATGGAAGACTTCTAGTTCAAGCTATATATTGGTAATGTACAAGCCAAGGGAAGTACAGAACATACAAGAAACTGATACAAAAATTTTACATTTAACCTGGAGTATTTCAGTTCAGGCACATGGAGGAAAAGTTGTGGCAAGGAGTTACAAACAAAACCAACCCAAACCCTTAATACACAAAAATATTGTTTTATCTAATAGCAATCAAATTTGTCCCACATGACAATTCTAACAAGAAATCACAGGTCCACAGTAGCAGGAAATGAGGAAAAGTTTAAACACTTTTACTTCAACTGAAGTAGCTGTTTTCCAGTAACACTTCATCCTGTTCTTGTTTAGCTCTTATATAGCGTTTCAGAACATGATGCTCTAACATTGAAAGCAAGCTAAGGATCTCCTCCTTAAACAGATCTTTACCTCTACAAATTTTCTTTTTTTTTAGCACACTTGTTAACAGTAAGTCATCCAGTTCTTAGCAGCTATATGAATTACCTGCTTATATTCACGTTAATCTTTCAAGTTATCTAGCAAGATGCCTCACGTCAAAATAAGTTGATCAAATAATTAATTCCTGATCAAAAATATTACTGAAAACACCACAAATATTTTAACTTGACAAAAATATGTCTTTTCCATTTAACAAGGATCTGTATAATGACACTACTGTAAAATAACTGCACCAATTACCATGTGATGTTGTCTTCTGAATTGAAACCCACTGTAATTCCTCGATATATAAAACACGTAAATAGTCATGGAGACATACATTAAGAGAATGCAAAGGTTTCCTTGTTCTGTAGTTAGTGACACTGAATTAGAAGTTATAATCATTTCTGCTTCATGAATTTGTACCTATGAGAATGTAAAAGCTTTAAGAGAAGACAGATCACCCAACAGGATAGCTATTCAGATGCAGAATTCTGAACAGCTTTTGGAAAGTAAAACCTGAAATCTTGTTTTAAATTGTGCTGTCCATTTGATGAAACATGTCTTTCAATTCTCGTAAAAATTCTCCCAGGCATAATTCTCTGAAAATGTTCTATATCTTTAAAATAACACCAAATACCTAGCAGAATTAAAAAGAAGTACAGCACCTATGCCTTGGTCAGCCTTACCACATCCTACTCTGTCCTCCTCAGTTTCCATATGCACAGCTTGAATTACAGAAAACTTCCAGGGAACCAAATCTATGGTGACCAGTTGCTCCAAGAAAGAAAAGTAAGACTTATTCGAGCAGGAAATTGCTCTTGAACTGCAGAAATAACTATAAGGAACATTGTTTTTCAAATACAGACATGTGTACATGTCCTATTAAATATGAGACACAATGCTGAATTGTTTAGGATCTAACCATGGCTATCTTGTATCTGTGACCATTTTTTGCCTAAGCACTGATACACTTTATTTCTCATTAATTCACTCCAGCAGTAATTACTGCTTTAAAGCAAAGCTGAGAGTTGGCTTCCTTTCTTTTAAGGGAACCCTGTGTTCTGTTTCTAGGCATGTCAAATGAGTTGGAAGAAGATTTCCAACAGATTAATTCAACTTTTAATTCAACTATCTTTCATTTCCTTACAATAGTCTGTAATTGTCTGTGTAGGACAATCTCTCAATAAGAGAACAATAAAACCAATTAAAAATTTAAATGCATTGCACCTTATATTAACCTGCTTAATAAATAATCACAGTTAATTTGAATGGGTCCAACCCCCTGCCCCCCATTTTCTCTCCTCCTAGTCTATCAGCCCACAGAAATGAAGCACTCAACTCCAGATCTGGACTATATCTTGGAAAGAATAAGGAAAAATCAGACAGTTTTAAGAAATATTAAAAATTACATCATAGAACACCAGGTTGGAAGGGACCTCAAGGATCATCTGGTAAAACCTTCCACTTCTACATATTTTTGCTCTGTTTTCAAAACCAAATATGGTGCTCCAAGGTAAAATCTTTTTCAGCCACTCCATTAACCAGCTCTCTAGACAGGTCATCAGACCCTCCATACCTAGTAGTGTTCTTCCACAGAGCAAAGGAGGAATCAGAGCTAGCTGTCCTGTATCTCCCAGTATAGAAGTTAGAAGCACCTAATCATGTGTTTTTTCTCTTCCCCATTCTGATTCAGTAAGCATCCAAAAATAGGTTGAACTGGGAAGGAATTTAAGTGCCTTTATAAAATCTAACATAAATTCCACAACTCAGCAGAGAAGTGTTGTCAAAAAAAACCCCCACATTTTTTCCCTTCACATTTGGGATCAGCAACAGAAAACAAACTAGCACATTCAATTAATGGTTTAAAAAGTGAATCATTTCTGCTGAATAACGATGCAAATACAACATTTAAAAACCTAATTACAGTGACACAGAAGTTCTTTCATGGACTTTCAACGCAAACATTGATAAAAGCACGCGGACGTCCTACATTTTATTTCCCCTTCTCTAAAAATGAGATACTAGCACCAATTTCTTCACAGTTTTTGTGGGGTTTTTTTCTTGATTAAGAAGCAAACATCTTTTAGAGCAGTGTATGGAGCATCAGGTAAGCATCTGTCACTCAGATGACTGTCATTCCAAGAACACAGCATGTGATGTCAGAAAAACTAATCTTGCTTATCAGGAATGTTTTGAAGGACAAGTGAAATGTAGTTTCTCAGTTCATAATTTAGTTATTAATTTATTTAGTTAAATGTCACACTTGTCTTTCTCTAGCTGGTGCAAGTTATGTAATCTAGAACCACCCTGGTGGCTTGACAGGCCATTATGAACAATAGTATAGCAGCCTTAAGCCAAGGTTGCTTTTCTTTTTCCAAGTGTCTCACAAAACACACGTCTTAGGAGAAACATTCCTCTACATCAACATAGACTCATGTACTGCACTGGTGTTCATACATTTTAGGTAAATTAACAGTAAGAGCTGTTACAGCTTTGAGGATTTATGAGAAGATTATACCATTTTAAAATTATGCTCATCTCCAAATAGCCAGGCCATAATGAAAGCACTATGAAATGGCTATGAGAAAAGCAACAGGAAGGCAATTAAAGCTGGATGAACAGCACTTACTAAAAGACAAGAAGCAGGAAAAGCTGCGAACAGTGTTAACCAAAGTTAAGTCTCTCTGCCACGTATCTGCAAGTTCCAGAGGGAGTAATAAATCTAAAAAGAGTTTTTGAAGGACAGAAAAAGAATTTCTGGTAGGAATGAGGCAGCCAGAGATTGCTTAAGTTGTTATGAAACAAAGGTTTGATAATACAGGCTTAACTCATTTAGCAGTGAGAAGTTTACTGGAGTTATAAGTTGCAAGAGGAGCTTTTTGGTGGTGTTTTTTGTTTGGTTTTTTTTTTTTCCTCCTCTTTTATCTTTTTTTTTTGGGGGGGAGGGGGTTGTTTGTTGTTTTTTTTTGGGGGGGGGGAGGCTTGGTGGTTTGTTTGGGGGTTTTTTTTTGGTGGTGTTTTTGTTTTGTTTTGTTTTTCCCCCAAAACTTTATTTGCCCTTTAGGCAGCACTTGAGCAACAAGCACAGTCCCAACATCCAAATAAAGGGTTTGCTACTCACGCTACTTCTACATTGTTCTTGAGGTTGGATAACTTGTTAAAATCATGACAGGGAAATGATGTACTGAGAAATCTTTATAAATATTACGATGAGAGCCTGGTTTATTTGTGCTGAATTTTTTTCTAGACAGTTGAGAAGTTTTATAATAAGACTGGTTGCCTCATTATAAGAACGTAAGTATTTTTAAAGCTCTTTTATCAGCCCTACTTATCCAATAAGATTTTAAAATGTTTAAAAAAAATACTGAAATGTTTGTTGTACCATATAGAAGTAGCATCTGTTACTTTAAAAGTAGGTAAAGAAAGAAATCTAGAATGGAGCAATAGCTGAGAAAATTAAAGACAATTACCCTCCATGGGGGACATATTTGATTTATTATACTGAGATGAATTTCCTTTGATCTTAAACCACAACAACTGTATTGTTTTGTTCAATATTTTGAGTACCCAGTATCGGAGGGGACACCTGGGAAGACCTGGTAAGAGAGTTGCCAAAGAGATAGTTAGAACTTTCAGTGAATTACACAAATACTGGGTTCATAATTATTTGCATTGGGTGAGTTGTTACTCTGATATCATCTCATCTCTTCTACTGTTTCTGACCTCTTCTTCCTAACAGCAGTCATGTAACAGACATACCATTTCTGAGAGAATGTTTTTGCAAGAAGCTTACTTTCGTTGAGTTCTCAAATCTTTGTTATGAAAGTCCGAGGCCAATATTATCAAAGCAAATCTATGGAAATTGAGTCTTAAAAAGATTGCTATCAGTTCCCTCCCCTCCCTTCACAAAGAATACCAAATATATGCAGCTTTAAATTTGCCTTTCTCATGCAACAAATCTGTACTATAAATTACCCATGAAAGCTGAACACCCTAAAGAATCTCTCTGGGTGCATGACAAATGAGTTACATATTAGCCAAATATCGTAGAATTAAGTGTCACTTTATATTACTTTCAACAAAACTGATGAATAGATTAAGAAAGAAACGAAAAATCCCTGTGCTGTTTTCATTTAAATTGACCAAAGGAATAAATGTAATGCTGAGGATCTTGGTCTACTCATTTTTCAATACTGCACCTTCTAAATACTTCAAAGGTATTGAAAAGCACATAGCCAAATTTAAGCAGTAGTTAATTTTGCACAGGATGTATGTATGTTGATTCTATAAGAACACACTCTATACAGTTAAAAATATACATGTAACCTCATTACAGCGTCCCCCTAAACAGCAAATCCCAGTAAGGAAAATAAAACCAGCCTGATGATCGACATGGATTTTGAGGTAGTCAAAGAGCTTCTTAGTTACTTGGGACCTAGAAAATCCTCAGTGAACAGGTAGACATTTGAAGGGTTACTTAAAGTTTATGAGAAACATGTGCTGCAACAGAAGACAAGTGGGTGCCAGAATAAAGAAAGTTGTCAGGAGATCTTTAAAGAAACACTGTCTAAACCCCTGTGAGATTTGAAGTTAAAAGTAGATTGATTTAGCCCCATATATTTTATAGAAGAAATATCATAAAATGTTTTGCTAAAATATGAAGCAGCTTACAGAATGTTCTAATTAACTTACGTTGAAAGGAAAAGGAACCATTCTGCTTTATTTTTTACTATTTTTGTCATTGTGTATTTCTTACCCTTGCAACAATTATTGCCACATAGAGCAATCCTTAGAGCTTATCAGGCCCTCCCAAAATATTTGGAAACTTATTAGCAATTATGTAGGTGTAACACAAATAACATGAAAAATACTAGTAGAATCAGTTAAAGTTCTGAAAGCCAAATGCCTCTCAAGTTCTTCATGTGTTTTTGTGTCCCAGAAACACTTAAACTGGTACTAACACAGAAAGTTTTAGTGGGAAAATTACAGAACAGTAACACTAAAACTACTAAGTGTGAAATACCTGCTTTTTATGAGAAATAAGCTACTGGACTTCACTAACAACTTCCTACATTGCAGATCCTATAGTCTAAAAAGTTATTTGGGAATAAATGTTAGAGAAAGAGTCTTCCTAGAAAAGAGAATCTAACTGTTCTAGGTCAAAACTGACATGCTAAACTTTCGTTGGAATTCAGCTGCTGCCTACAACTGCTGCAGAATATAAGACCATGTTCTGGCTATGAAATATTATGGAAGTGCTACACTACCCAAGCATTCCTATGCGCAAGAAGAAAGGCTGGACAAAACATGTTACCGCATACTGCTTTTTAAAAGCTTAAAAGAGTACTCTGCGCTCTTAAACACAGTTAAAAGAACTCAAAAGTGAAACACTCTTGGAAGAAAGCAGCAGTCAGTCAGTGACTTCAGGTGGTACACACATCAGTCTAGCAGATACACCTTAATCATCAGTGTCACCAAAGGAATTAATGCGGTCACCTCATCTTTATCCATTAATGGATAAAAGCTGTTTGTGTTCCCAGGAGAATTCCCATACTGAACCAAGAGTTTTTAGATTTGGGCAGAGGTATTGAGAAATCTTAAAAAAACCCACCTCTTAAGTGCCTCTCCAATAATGTTTTTAAGTGGCACGTAAATAAAACTAAATGCTTTTCCAAGTTAAGAATCTGTACTCCTTAACATGTATCTCCAGCGATACAAATGGAAATGTGAACATCAGTGACAGCCTGTATGTGAGTGCTAGAAAAACGTCACAAGATGGGAAGATCTAACAGAAAACCCAGGAAGGGTTTGAATTAGCTTTATTACTTACATACACCTGGTAAGGTGGCTAGACAGGAGCTGATTTTCACTATTTAGATATGCAGCATTATTTGTGTTTGCAGAGTTAAGAATAAGCTATGAAAAGCCATTACAGGTATGGTCACCAAGAGCTGTTTTCAATTTTCTTCAAATAACTTCTGGATAATCTTGGTCTTCTCCCACTTTACACTTGCTGCCAACTTATCCCTAAAACAGCTTAGGAATTTTAGTCTAAGATGATCGCTGTATTCTAGAAAAAATGGATAGAGAAGAGGTGACAACAGGAGTCTACTGGGCTCCAAGGACTTGTCTAGTGTTTGGCACAGAAGAAATCTCTCCTGATCATCTACCTGTGACAGCTCTTGCTATAGACTACAGCATACAATAACTGCAGAATCTCATAGAGAATGGTGTTAGGTTATTCCCTTTCTCAATGTGAACAACATTTAATGCACATTGTGTATTCACAATAAAGTTGCCATCAAAATCTCTCTAACGTGATGAGCCAGCACGTTGCTAGTAAACTTTCAGATGAGTTAAATTTATTAGCAGAAAAGCTTTTATGAAGAGGTACAAAGATAGGAATGTTTCAGAAAATACCTCCTTTTCTACTTCGAGGTCATAAATTGCATGTAAACTCAAGACTGAGTTAACTGCAACTGTGCATATGCTTATTTACTGCTTAGAAACTCAAAGTATAAAAGAGAACAGCTCATTTTGATTAAAAAGTCCTTAAACAGAACTTAAGACATTTAACAATAAATCCTGTTATTCCGACAGGCTTTAGTAATTCAAAACAGGACCTAACAGAAATTTGATGCTTGCAGTTTAATGAACTTAGCTGTAAGAACACTTAGAGGGCACAGTACTTGTAAAAAGTACAGACAACTGTGAGATATCACACAAAATGGTAATTCAGTGGTTTTCTTTGATGCAATCTAAGTACCAATCATCCATTATAAACAACGTACTGTTGGATACAGCATATTTATAACACCATCTACAACATGAACATCAAGGTAGATTGTGGGCAGTCAGATTCAGATTTCGGCTTCTGGATAAGTCAATTTGCTGTACTATCTTTTGACCAGCAATACATCACTGATTTTAGAGTTCATCCTATTATACTGGAGACCTGAGTGATGATTCTAATATGGAATTGGAATCCAAACCAGAAATCTAGAACTATACATGAGGTATACATATGCATAAGCTCATAGTAAGAAAAAGGTAAGTTTATGGAAGAACTTAGAACCTGGAATTTTATTCTAACTAAATTTACACAAAATTTTCACCTGTACACAGAGAAATAACAACCCTCACCACCACAGCCAAAAGCATATTTAGACATACTAATTTATGGACAGAGAAAAACTAAAGAAACAAGAACCCTGGGGGAATGACATGCTGCTATGATTGTATGAAGCTGTTTGTCTGTAATACATATAAAAAATAAAATCTGATAAATTCATGTTGGAATAAATATGTATTCATTTTACCAGGAGTCAGAAAGGCTCCTTGAAAAAACAAAGTTTCCTATAAAGACTAATATGCATATGTGGCAAGTTAAAGGATTCAAAAATCAAAATTCATATACTAAAAACATAGCCTTGAAAACATAGGCTAAGGCACAGGTACCCTATGGTGCAGAGCACTGTAAACCAGAGGGCTTGGGATACGTTGTCTGAAGGCAGTGGTGCCATGGAGGCAAATGGGTTGGACTTCCTGAGATATTGGCATCATTCCTAGTCTGAAACACTAGATGCTGAGATCTTTTTGCAGAAATTATTTGCTTCATGTCAATGTTTGCAATGTTTCCCACAACTGGCTATAACAGAGCATGTATTCTTGTCACAAATAAGAATAAGAGTGCCAAGATAGGACTTCCATTGTTTGATAAAACATCCTCTTCCAAGAACAGAAGGAAAGAGCAATCTAAAGCCACTAACACCAAGACCAACAGAACAAGACAACTGAAATAAAAAACGGTGAAAGTTACTTTAAAACTTGCAGGTTAAAAAAGAATAGGTAAGAGACTTGTGGATACATGTCCATGCAACACAAGCAGTACACTTTATAATCAGGCAATTAAAGTCTGGAATTGAGCATGCTGGAACAAATGCTAGTTTCTGCTTAGACAAGAAATTTCAAATTCACTAGGCTGACATTTGCACCAGTCGAGACAGAATTACTGTAGTGACCTGGATTCGTAAAGTAAGAGAACAAGGATTGAATCAGTTTTGAATATTCTTTATGTATGGTTTGCTGACTGCATACTACAATATGCAGCAAAATACGTACAAACCCCTTAATTCTAACAGCCTCTGACCAACACAGAGGACACATTCTTCTTTCTATGTGAGGTATGTGGTATTCCCTGAAGACCATGTAATGCTACCTAAACGCAAATGTAAACCCATAAGGAAAAAGCTTTCAGAAGTTCATATAGGTCAAAATGTATGACTTACAGGAAAGGGTTAAAGGAAGCCCAGGTTTTTTGTGTCTCATCAAATGCCTGCTTTCTAGACAGATCATAGGTTTCCAATACAAGCAAAGTTTGTATTCCAAAACAACATAGTTGTGAGAACAGCTGGTTAATTCTTCTCCCTATCCTCTCTTGGAGGACATGAAGACATAGACTCAATTTGCAGGGAAAGATTCACACCAACTATCTGGAAGGCACGAAAATAAAGGAAAATCCATCTATACACGAACTAAAGCAATAAAAGAGATGATGTCAACCCACTGAGCAATCACTCCTACTGAGTATTGTTGAAAACCAATACTCAGGTTCTGTATCTATGCGGGGGCTTAGATAAGTAAACACTTAAGCCCCATCCAACCCTTCATTTTTGTGACTGAGGAAGAGTTTCAGTGTTTGGAGTAAACCTCAAGTAATACCAGCAGACTTAGACCTACATGCCAATAATCTGGTACAAGAAAAATGAACGCTAATTAGCCTTCTAACTATATATATATATATATATATCATGATTAAAAGATGCTGTAAACTGTGTTATTACTGGAAAATGCAGCTGGAGAGTGCACAAAACATTCTTTTTGTTGGTTTTACTTACATATTTTGCAGCTTCATTTTTTTCCAAACTGAATTATACACATTGTAACTACATTAGGATTCCTTTCATGTTTTGATTGCCCCATAGTGTGCTTATTTCTCATCTTGTTGTTTAAAGCATATGAAAAAGGTGAGGGAGGTGTTGCAGGTAAGGCTGACTGTCAGCCATAAGCTGCTCTCTGGTCAGCATTTGCTTTTAAATACGCACGAGGTAAAGTATTACTGTTAGAAGAGATTTCCAAAGAGATTCAGAAGTAAATTAAAGAAGCTACCCACCTGGTGATAATGGGAAAGAATAATCAGACACCGAACATGATTTCACTTGAAATATTTCCTGATTTCCTTAAGCAAATAAAGTATGTGATTTTAAGGTTAAACAACAAACTAGTGTCCAGTATGAACTTGGAAAGTAATTTACTGCTTCTGTGATCTAAACCAGAACATATGTAATGCACTTAAATCCACATGGGGTTGGGGTGGGGGAACATAAGAAAAAAACCAAACAAGTCAAATGTGTAAAATTAAAAAGGAGAAATACAAAATCTGTCCAAGCTCTTTTTCACCAAATTGAACAGGGAAAAACAAACAAAACAAAACCTGACTAGCATTTGTTATTATTTCCTGTGTAAGAAACAGCATGTGTTACTTTTTCATGGTGGGAATTTACAGTTAAGTTCTGCCCTAACAGGCAGCATCTTATTGAAGAAAAAAGAACCTGAGTCCCTAGTGGACAAGTCAAATGTGGGCCACCAGTGTGTCCCTGCAGCAAAGCCTGGGCTCTATTAGTAATGGTGCAACCTGCTGGTTTGGGAAAGGGAGCCTGCTTTCCTCTCTTCAGCTTCTATGAGGCCACATCTGGGCCCTATTTCAGGCTCCCCAGTACCAGAAAGATATTGACATGCTGTAGTAGAACCCATGGCAGGCTACTAAGTTGGTCAGACGGCTCGAGAACATAATGTACAAGCAGATGCTGAGAGGGCTGGACCTGTTGAGCCTGGAAAAGCAATGATAAAAGGATGCAGAGGAGATGGAAGTAGACTCTTCTCAGGAGTATGCAGTGATAGGACAGAGGCAATGGATAAGTTGAAATGTGGCAAAATCTGATTATATCAGGATAAAAGAGATTAGGGGTTTTTTTTGTTGTTTAAACCATGAGGATGGTTAAATATTGGACCAGTTTAGCCAGAGAGGTTGTGCGATCTCTGTCCTTCGAGGTGCTCAGGACTTGAATGAACATGATCCTGAGCAACCTGACCCAATTACACATACCTGAAGGAGGTACTTGGACTAGATGACTTCTGGATGACTTCCAGCTTAAATTATGACTCTACCATTCCATTAAGGAAACATCCAAATACAATTTTCTAGAGTGCTCCAATTCACTAAAGATTTAAACACGTTTTCTTTGGCAATCAGCAAAACTAATTGTCTTCCTATAGGATTTACCTTTCTTATTCACTAGATCTCTTCCCTCCAGCACAAAAAAATCCCATATTGCTTCCATGAAACACCCACTGGACCAGAGATAGAACACATACCACAGTTAGACAGGAGCTGACTTTCTAGCTAGTATATATGTACTGACCAGTGGGCTAGCTGCTTTCAAACAGAATACAAATGATCATTTTTTTCCCCCACTATTGACAGTTATTACAATCCTCTTGCCACTACTGTTTTCATGGAATTCTGGACACTGAATATCTTGAAGACCTCTAACCTTTTGACAAATGCTTTTGAAGCTATTGGTTCAGACAGTCCCAGCAACAGTAAAAAGACAGGCAGTGCACACTGCCTCTTTTGAAACCACGTTCAGAATCACTGCTGGCTAATACACAGGGCAAGCAGTTTGAACTGTGGCTCCACTGACTCCTTGTATTTCCTGACATCTAGTACTGGCTTTGATTTAGCATCGCACTAGTGGCCTTTGTGTTTCCAAGCAAGTGTAAGATGTCCAAAATGAGGATATTTCCTTACTCTTTCTTTTGCTCCTGTCAAAGGGCAGAAACAAATCCTTAGACACCAAGATCAGTCTTTCAAAATCAAGTTAGAACAGGAATCATGAAGACAGCATTGAAGGCAAAATTGCTTTAAAAGTGAACACCCATTCAAATCAGATCATGTTAAATCACTAACTTGAAGCAAATCATTTTTCCATAGTGCAGGCACTGGAAGTCTCTAGGTTTACCATAGGATTGGGCAAATGTAAGTGAATCATAGAATGGGTTGGTCTGGAAAGGACCTTAAGATCATCTAG
>NW_009939195.1:355-571 GCF_000696875.1 Nestor notabilis | reverse complement strand
TCCAACTGGACATTGAGCCATTTACTGCAATGTTCTGCTCCCTTGGCTAGAAATACGATGCAAGCATTTGGAATGTGTCTGAGTTTGTCAGCTGCCCCTGTCTTTCTCTCTAACCCATCCCAGATGTATTTCCATCTGCATGGAAAATGAGGAGGAACAGGACCCAAAGGCCAGGTGGCTGAGCTGGCTGGCCGCAAACTCTGGGCCATGTACTAC
>NW_009939195.1:0-342 GCF_000696875.1 Nestor notabilis | reverse complement strand
TACAGAAAGATCTCCATGGAGCCCTGGACCTGTGGGATCCCAGACAGCTTGGTGTAATAGAAGAACAGTGAGCTCACACGGGCCTATGATATGGGAACTCCTCATCAGCTCATTGCAGCGTTTCTCACTTCGGTTTTTTGGAAAGGTTCATTTATTCAGAAAGATTGAGGTCTTTCTGATTGGTTTATGTCCGTGTAGCCGGGGTCTCCAAAAGGATTTATGGAACAGGTTCTTTTATTGCTTCAAGCCGTTGGCCTACTTCTCTGGTCTTTGGGGCTTTGGGGCTAAGGTACCAAATACATGAAGAAGGATGTAAGAGACAAATCAGAACCTAAGTGCTAT
>NW_009939194.1:11469-13453 GCF_000696875.1 Nestor notabilis | reverse complement strand
GGCGGGGTGTGCGGGGTTGGGAAGGGAAGCCCCGGCAGTTCTGTCCCGCTGGCCGCGGAGCCGGGGCGCAGCCCTCTTCTCTGAGTGTGGAGGGATGAGAGTCTGTGTCTGTGGGCTCGAACTCAGGCAGTTCATCCTGTAAGTGCGGTGAGCGGGGACTTTTCTGGCGGAGAAGCGAGAGCCCCGTGTCAGTTCTTTTGCTCTGTAGACAGTCTTGAAGAAGTTGATGGTGTTTTTTAACAGCTGCCTGCGGTGACGGGCAGAGGAGCTGCATCTCTAGTACTTGGTAGGACAGACCCAATAGGCTGCTATAGCTCAGCTTCATCCCCGGGTGCTATAATGTGTGGTTTTTTACATTAAATACCTTTTGGACCTTTACCTGCTGATTATTCATTCTTTATACTGTATGTATGTGCACTTAATGTGAAAAGTAAAACATAATGGTGTTTGCTTTCACGTTCTGAGTTAGCAGCAATATATCCCTTACATTTGTTGTCAAAAAGAAGTGATTTTACATTCATTTTTACTCTTGAAGGCCTGTTTCACTCTTCCAGAAAACCCTGCTTTAACGAGCTAAAAAAGAAAAATGATTGAACTGTCTTCTTTTAGTAGTGTTAATTATAATTTGTTATTTTGTATTAGATAGACCTCGTGTTGAAGAATAGCAATAATACTTTTTTTTGTCCTGATGTGTTTCAAATCTCCAGTTAGGAAGGTAAACCCCAGCCTTACTAACACTTTTCACATGCCTCTCATTAAGCACAAGGCCATAATCGCTCTCAGTAGCAGTTTTTGTACATCTAGGTTCAAGCATGGGTATATATGCTGTGATGCCTGAATTGGTTTTTCCTTTCCTTGTTTCTTTGAATCCAGTCTTACTCTCAGTGAAGTCATCCTGAATTTCTGCTGCTGGCGCCAGTCAGATGTTTATAACCGAGGTGTCAGCCGTGGTATTCTCTCAGCACTTGCTGAGGATCAAAATAAAAACCAGCTAAGACATTGGATGTTTCAGTGTCAGACCAGCTTGTTAAAGAAAAAGACTAAATACAGCTGGCAGCACTGTTCAGAAGACCCAAAGGCCACAGCTATTTCAGTCTAAGAACTCAAAGTTTTGCATAAAAGAACAAAGGGAAAAAATGGAGTTTGAATTTTGTGTATTCCTGTTCAGTTTTATCTAGGTATGAAAACCAGATCACTATTTTGTCAGACTACTTAGAAGAATTTCCAGAAACCGATGAGCCAGTGTGGATTCTGGGAAGGCAACACCACCTAAACACAGGTATCTTTAGAATGAAAATGATCTGTAAAATCTGTAGAGCATCCATAGATTCACATGCAGCTGCAGCTCCTGATTTCTTTACTTTCTCTAAATGTCTCACGAGAGAAGTTTATTTTTCTCCACCAACAAAAGCCAACAATAAGCAGCAGTATGCGTTGTGTAATCGAACTGGAAGTTTGTTACACTGATAACAGTGTCCTTTCTACCATAATTCATGCTAAGAGATTGTACTTGTAGCAAACGTTAGTCAGGTCAACCTCTCAACATCAAATGCCTGAGAAATAGATAAAGGAATAACTTTTGGGGACTGTTCAGTGTTACTAATGTTGTTTTCTCTTGAGGGCTGCTGCCTGCAGCCTGTTAGTTGCAACTAAAGCAATATTTCAAAAGGATAATAATAATAAATTAATCTATGTCCCATGCTGTATTTTGGTGAAAATAAATATATGACCTAAAATCATAGGAAATATTTGTATATGATATAAAACAAAGATTTCAGAAATGACCTTTGCTTCTCAGGGAGCAGGCAGGGGCATCTCCTGTGTGGCATAGCAAAGGCAGTGGCCATCAGTGCAGGGCTGGTGTTCAGGGCAGCCCAGGCACCTCCATCGGCTGAAGGATCCCTTGGGAAGGCCACTCTGTCTGAGCCACAGCCCAGAGAAAATGCTGCAAATAAGGTTCTTAAGAATTGGTCAGAGCCTTTGG
>NW_009939194.1:0-11437 GCF_000696875.1 Nestor notabilis | reverse complement strand
ATATAGATTTAATTACATTTCATATTATGAACCTTTTCTTAAAATGACTTTGTATTGGGTTTGGAGGTAATGCATAATTCCATGTTGGTTTGCATGTAGAAATTCTTTGCCTTTCTGAACTTGCTTTACCAGTTCTTTCCTGAGGACATAGTTCTCCCTAGTTGTTTCATTCAGGCTGGGCATAGTCATCCAAACACCGTGGAAATCTTCATTGGCTAATAATTATTTCATCCTTAATAAGGTAATTTTAATTAGCAGTCTGCAAAAGCTTTCTGTGTTTAAACAGCTAAAAATGTTTTAAGGGTCTTGTGTGTAAAAGCTAACAGGAGTCTTCCATGCGATCTATATATTGACTGTACAGGAAAAATGATAATTTTTTTCAGTTTTAAAAATCCATTTTAATAATTTCTTTCCTCTTAAAAATATTCCAGACAAATCTAAGTTATTGTTGGATATAAGTGCTCGTCTCTGGTTTACGTATAGAAGAAAGTTTTCGCCTATTGGTGAGTATGCAGCAGAGCAGCTGCCTTGTTAGCAATTAGACAGTGATGTTACCATGGACTGAAAAATGATTTTTACAGTATTTGAACAATTTGAGCATCATTTTAACTGTTTATGTAAGTAAAATACTAAAGCTTTTAACAACTGTCATCAGGTCTTCACATCTGTTGAGCAAGCAGTAAAGTTAGACATAGAATCATAGAATCATTACAGTAGTTAGGGTTGGAAAGGACCTTAAGATATCTAGTTCCAACCAGCAATACGGAAAGAGGTGGTCTTGCTCAGTACCTTCTATCCATAGCACAGTTGTTGGAGATTTTAACTCTGATATTTTCTGTGGTGCTGCATTCATTTTAAAGCCCATGTTGATTGTAATGAACTTTTCTAATAGGAGGCACTGGTCCTTCATCCGATGCTGGCTGGGGATGTATGCTGCGATGTGGGCAGATGATGCTAGCACAAGCACTGATCTGCAGACATTTAGGAAGAGGTGAGTACTATTGCTGAGTGAACTTTTGGATTGTTTGGAGACTGTTTAATTTTTGTGGTAGTTCTCCATACAATCCCAAAACCTAAATTTATTAATGAAACTTTCTTTGGTGCCCTGAGAGAAGCTACTAGTGAATTATTCTTGTCTGATGGGGCAAAATCATGCCAGCCTTAAGCTGAAATAGAAACAGACAGAGAACAAACAGGGAATCTTACTGTCTTTGTTTTATAACTGGTTTTGAGGAATGCCTGAGCTGAGGACAAGGGAAAACCTGCCACCATGGGTCTGAGCTCTTGCCCTTCTCTTCATTGCGTACATAGGCACCAAACATTCACACACAGTGCCTGTATGAATACTGACGTAGCAATAGACACCACCCTACGTATTCCACAGACACCCACCACCACCCTGAGGTCCAAACCCCAAAGCAGAACCCAAGCAAGTTCTTAAGCCCATATCAGCACCTCACATCCCAGGATCACGGATAAGTATCATAGGTCTGTCTGGTCTGTGTGTAGCTGCTGTGTCAATTAGGTTCTTACAGTTAGGTGTGTAATCCTTACGCTGTCATGCTGTGGTTTCTATGGCAGCATGCTTTCTGGATTTATCCACTTGAATAACTGAATCCACAGAACATAGGTGCAATGATTTAACTGATGGAGTAGGCAAACAAACAAATTACCTGAGGAAAAAACAGGCTATGAACTTGTAGTATGTAGCTACTTCATACTGTCAGCCCTATGTAAGTGTTTCTCCGTCGGTAAATGGGAAGTAACTACCTTATGTTAGAAGCAAGAGCTATGTGGTGGAAGCTGTGGGAGAGGGCCAGCATTGTTTGGACTTTGCTTTATGGATCTCATATCATTATCTTACAAATGCTTACGTTATGCTTATGAATCTAACAAAATCTACATGGAGTGTGTTGTTTTGCCAGCGCTCTCGGAAGTTCACATACAGCAATAGCTCTCTTCTCAGCAATGATCACTCAGAACATATTTGCAATTGACATTTTTGTTTTATTTCCCCAGTTTTCACAATCTAGCCTGTGATGATAAGGACAGTTTGATAATAAATGACAAGCTGTGACTTCAAGGGACTCTAAACAAAGTGTAAATATTACAGATGGAGTCTACATTAGTCTTTTAGTATCTCTCTGTATGACTTTCTACTAGCTAAAACTTGATCAGGATGATGGGAAATATTATTATTTTTTAATCTATATGACTTTTCTTTTTCCCCCTGTAAGATTGGCAATGGGAAAAACACAAAAAACAACCAGAAGAATATCACAGAATCTTACGGTGCTTTCTAGATAGAAAAGATTGTTGCTATTCCATCCACCAAATGGGTAAGAACACACATCACCTTTTCTTTTTTCCCACTGAAATTCCTGTGTTGAAACTTTCTAATTTGAAATGTTAATTCAAAACTTTAAAAAGGTGATTATGAAGACAGTGTACATGTTTATATATTAAAAAAAATGCATGCAAATGGGTACAAAGTATAATGATTCAGGAATGTTATTCACTGAGACCTGCATGCGACAGTCTGGCTCTTGGTAAAGTATGTGAGCCTCAGAGTTGATAGTATTAAAATAGACAGTTACAATGCTTATTGCTGTAATTTCTAATAAAGGACACTAATACTTGTAATTCTCATTACAGTTTAGAAACTTTCTGTAAAGGAACTAGCAGTCATTAAGATTTGAAAAGAGCATAGACTGAGAAAATAATTGTTGCTGAATACAGTTTGCAATTGCTTTAGAATGTATATCAAAATATCAGTAGGTCATGCTGTTTAATATAGATTGTGACCAGACTCTCTGTGGTCTTCTTTTTTTTCCTCTCCTGTGTGTGTTTCCCTCATAAAAAACAGCACAGATGGGTGTTGGAGAGGGGAAATCAATTGGAGAATGGTTTGGACCAAATACAGTTGCTCAAGTCCTGAAGTAAGTCAGCTTGTGCTAGCTCATTCAGCATGTATTCCTCTGCTTAGGGGCAGCTCTGTTCAGAGACCAGGATGAGGCCCAAGATACCATTCTAAAGGCTGATGTCCCTCTCCCAGAACAAGGACTGTGTATGGCATGTGTCTGCAAGTACAGTGCAGATCATGGTGCTGTAGCCTGCAGGGCAGGTACTGAGTTGGGATTGGGTGTGTTCTAAATTTTAATACACCAAAAACCTGGGGAAAACCTGCAGAAAGGTCTCTGCTGCTGTGCTGTTGACATGCCCTAGACAGTAAGCACCAGAGACGGGTATTCCCTGCTCATAGTGGCACAGCTTTGACAGGTCAAGAGCGCCACCATGCAGCTTACACAGTAGTGGTATGAAACCAGTGAAGCCAGCCAGGCCAAGAGGCAACTGAACTGCAATTCACCACTGTGTGAGCTGCAGTTCTGCCTGAAGGCTGCCATATAAAGCATGGTCAGCTCCTCCTAGTTTAGAAACCACACTCAAAGTTGACTTTGCTGTGTTTCTGAGGGATAGGCGGATGTGCCAAACCTCAAGTGGAGGCTAGACTGCAGGGTCCTGAGTGCTCAGCAGCAATTCGTTGCAGTCTTGGGACAGACATGTTCTGCAGAGGAGCTAAAGCATGCCCTGGCCTTCAGCTGTTCCACTTACAAATTCTTCATGTCCTAGTGCTCAAATACACGTTTTTCTGGCTTATTTCAGACAGCTGACTTTGCCTGTGCAATGTAAGAGTGTAACTCACTTCCCCAGAGTCTTGGACTTCACATAAATGGACAGAAACCTGCGTGCTAAAATGCCTCCCTTCTAACTTTTTGCTGCTGAAAGCCCTTAGCTGATCTAGCTTTTGACACCCCAATTGTGCTGTCTGCATGTGCACAGAAATAATTCTACTGAATTTAGTGGAACTTCTTAGGCAAAAAGTAATGTGCAGAATTGGCACAGGAATTGTTTCCTTCTCTAGACAGTACCAGGCACAATGGGCAGGATCCCACTGCGGAGGCTGTTAAAAAGTAATAAACCTAATTATGTGGTTGGGCTATTGCTATTGCTGCATTTGGCAAAAGGACAAAACAGTTTTCACATGGTGCATGTGTGCTTTTCCTGGTACGATTCAGTATTTATTTTTCTAAATATATTAAACATTCAAAGTTACCTTCTTATTACATGGAGACTTCAAAAACAGCCCAACGAATGTGTGCTTCCAAAGAACCAATTTGATGTTTTTTACTCAAGAACTGTCTAATTGTCCTGAATGAAAAGCTACCCTCGTGGTCCTAATAGTTTATATTAATTATTATTTCAATGTTTTCTAGGAAGCTTGCTTTATTTGATGAATGGAATTCATTAGCAGTTTATGTATCTATGGACAATACAGTGGTCATTGAAGATATCAGTAAGTGAAACAGAAGTCTTTCTAGGTCTACTTTAGCATCTTAGCAAATACTAAAACTCAAACTGATTGCAAATTTAAGTGTTTTGGGAAACTTTTGGCAGTGATAACAGTTGGACTCTGATCTTAAAGGTCTTTTCCAACATAAATTATTCTGTGATTAATTTTCTGGTTACAGTTTTTGATTGAATTCCACTTTCTGGAATGTGTCTAAATGACCAAAATACTTTGGGGCCATCCCTACTTGTTCCCAAGGAAAGAAAAGGAATAAAAGAAATGCAAACTCAGGTTTTGGGTGTCCAAAACTCCAGCTAGCACAGCATGATGTAGGCCATTTGGGTGGCCAACTTACAGACCATGCGAGTTAGAAGAAGATGGAGTTTGATCTGTGCTGTCTAAACTCCTATCCCAGAAATGGAATGAAGTTGCAGTATGTAGAAATAGAGAGAACTGTTTTTAATACAGAGTTTGCCAAAGACATGTGCCAAGGAGAGACCGGGGCAGATCCTAGAGGAACACAAATGTCCAGGCTTAATTTTCACTTGTAAGAAGGGTGGGTTTACAAGTGGTATTTACCCACAGCCTATTTCTACTCTAGCCCCTACTTCTGCTTGTTTTATGTTTACATCACTGGAAGGACAGAGTTCTCTGAAGAGTTTCTAATGCTGTCATCTGCCCTTTCATTTCCCAGGCAAAGCTTGACAGTATTTGTAATGCTAGTAGTAAATGTAACTTCCAGTCTTGAATGTTCATTCCCCAGTCATTTATCTCATGTCTCACTAATGTGCCAGCACATACTCTGTCTGCTGGAGTTACTGCTCCTAAGTAGTTACGATTTCCATGCCCTGCTCCTTTTGTCTTAAAACAAGAGCTCTGTAAAGATGTCTGGGAAAGTGGCTCAGTTCATGACTGAGAGGAAGATCTGCTCTGTGTTCCTTTGTGCATTCACCGAGTTCTATTTTTATTCCCACAGAGAAAATGTGCTGGTCCCCTCCACAGGGCAGCAGCACAGCCCACAGCACTGCACATCTGCACAGGAGTGCTCTGGGCCGAAACAGGAACACAGCAGGATTCTGCACAGGCTGGAAGCCCCTCTTGCTTATCATACCTCTACGGCTAGGGATAAATCACATAAATCCAGTATATATTGATGCATTTAAAGTACGTTGGGGTTTTTTTCATTGAATTGTTTGTTATTGTGAAATAAGTTGAAGTATCTGTTATATCAGTAGTGATTTCATTTTTTTTCTCCCTTTGAACTCCTAGGAATGCTTTAAGATGCCACAGTCCTTGGGAGCGTTAGGAGGGAAACCAAATAATGCCTATTATTTCATAGGATTTCTAGGTAAGGAAAAAAGAAACTTGTTCCAAGTATGCATAGGATCTAAAGAGAAAGAGGTTTTTTTTTTTTTGGAAGAGGAAATATTAAGCAGTTTAAGCATGAGAATAGAGTAGAAGAAATGAAGAAAAATATTTCAAATACCTCAGGAACAGTATGATACCATCCCTATAAGAATGGAAAAGTAGCAGCAAAGCTTGATGTAAAATTAAATAATGATAGAAGCAAGAACACTACACTGAGAAAAGTTTATAGCACTTGACAAGTGCCAAATGTCTCGACTGCAAAAATACAGAATTTTCCCTAATCTTTAATACTTCCTAATAAAGGGTGTCTTGTTTTGTTCTTCTGCTTCACAGTTTT
Organism: Nestor notabilis; assembly: GCF_000696875.1. Classification (NCBI taxonomy): domain Eukaryota; kingdom Metazoa; phylum Chordata; class Aves; order Psittaciformes; family Psittacidae; genus Nestor; species Nestor notabilis. Next base: position 5,384 of record NW_009939194.1, on the reverse strand, counting down.
CTTAAATGAATTTCTCATATTTCAAACCTTTTCTGACACCAGAATATTTTTCATCTTCTTCCATGTATTCCTTTAAATTAAAGCAATAGTTAATACCAGATTGCATCCCAGTTTGAGGCATAATTTTATGGCTGTTTTGTTCTTCCTTTTGTAAAACCTGAACTGTTTTAGTCAGATGTCCTTGTTCCAATTTCTGAATGAATGCCTAATGGGATTACAGATTGCATTTGTGGTCATTCCATAACTTTTGATCTGTGGAATGTTTGGGATTATAATGGTTGAGATCTTTAAAAAGTATATTGGACCTCATGTAGTAAAGGGAAAATATGTGACAAAGGTAGAACAAACCAGCCAAAAAATCTACCTTAGCAGGTCACAATGGAAAATTATACTAAATTGCCTGGGGGAAACTACTGAACATGTCTTTCCAATTCCCCTAAAGACTTCCTAGCTGGAAAGACAACACACAGACTGTGATGATAATCTAATTCCTGTTCTACATGTCTGGATGGACTAAGTGCTTATTGAAGCCTCTTGCTTATTATCAACCTGTGGATTTTACCCCTGCAGGCAATGAGCTGATCTATTTGGACCCTCACACCACTCAAAGTTTTGTAGATTCAGAAGAGAATGGCACAGTTGATGACGAGAGCTTCCACTGCCAGCAAGCCCCACACAGAATGAAGATTATGAATTTGGACCCGTCAGTAGCTTTAGTAGGTGTTAGGGAGTAACAGATGCGTGTACTTTATTTCAAAGTAATACCTCTGTGTATTGATAAAGGCATTTCCTTGAGCAGAATCGGGATCACAGGGCAGTCTTCTACATTCTAAAAATCAACACGTGGTAGTTTATATATTAACTGCCTAGGATGCATTAGTCTTAGGTCAGGCAGGGAATTGACTGTTTATATCCAGGGAGTTAATTAATCTTCTTTACTGAGCAGCATTTACCTTTTGCAAAAAGTATTTTGAAGGTCAAAGTAAGTAACTGAATCAGGTTTCTCTATTTTATTCCATCACTACCATATATATATAAGGTCATTCTGGACGAGTTACTTAAGATTAATTTATTTTATATAATTTACAAATCTTTAAATGGAATTAACTTGTAGAAGTCATCCAGTATACAATACGGAACGCGATGGTAGTTGAAGGAATTAAATCTGATCCCATGCCCATGTCCTTTGGCTGGGTGGCGGGTGGTTGTCACTTGAGACATAGGTTTCTAAAGCTTTTTACAAGGCATAAAGATAGCACAGCATCCTTTGCTCATTGCCATACTGTTATTATTTAATACCACTACTATATGTATTTTTTTCCTTAGGGCTTCTTTTGCAAAGAAGAATGTGATTTTGATAACTGGTGTAGTCTTGTACAAAAGGTAATAATACTCTCTTGAGTTGCTCTGGATGAAATAACATACAATCTTTTAATGGAAATTCCCATTGCATCTTTCCCTGTGCGCAAAATAAATGAACCAGAGAAGGATGCATTAGTGCATCAGGGCAAGCCAGTACTACTGAAGTGCTGATTGGAGCTTGCTCAGCATTCTGACAACCATCAACCCTGCCACCTGGAAAACAAGTTTTTGTATACCCTTAAGTTAGTGGTTTTTTTCACACTACTGTGTTACTGGCTGAAACTTAGTCACTGACTGGAGCAATAAATGTTCAAATTAAGTATGAACTGCCAAGCTGAAGCAGTTTCTTTATTTGTTTGTTTCCTAGTCCTTCTTTATTGTTTAACATAGTATTTTTCAAATGTTCTAATTATGACTTAGGCCCTGGTACCGTAGCAGAGCTGATTCTGTAAGTGCTGCATCCCTCCAGCTCCTGCTGAGCTGTGGGACAGCAAAGGCACTTGCTGCCACAGGACAGGACATTTCTGCACTCAGCTGGTATACTGAACAGCACATGAGCATAACACCAACCTTGAAAGGCATTCATTAATTAAAAAAAAAAAGGCTAATGAAAGCAGTTTGTGAATAACTGAAATACAGGATATGATACAGCTTACCTGCTTGAAAAGGAGTGGAATTTGGCTTCATTAGTAACTTGTTTCTCCTGATCAAAACTTGTCCTTCAAAATCTGTTGGGGTTTTTTTGAGCTGGTGATAGATTTGTCTTTTGTTTCCATCGATCAGCAGAAAGCTTGAACACAGATTGATCCATGCAAGTAATTTTCTTTCAAAAGGCAGAAAATAGTGCTTGTTCTCGGTGTCTGTTTGCTACATGTAAACAAAATTATAAGGGTATGGATATCAGAGCTCGTTAGAACGCACTGATAACTTGTAGGGCAGGTTATCTGTCTTCTAGGTGTGTTTTCAGCTAGGAAAATGTTACGGAGATCTGGGAAGCAGTGATTCATAATGGCATGTACTTGTTTTTCTCTGAATGTCCGCATGAAGCCTTTGGATTTTGATAGACATACATAATAGTTACAAACGTTTTGAATGAAGCAGAAATTTTTGTGTTTGAAGGCTCTCTTGAGGCATCTTTATAATGAGAGTATTCCATCCTCAGGAGATTCTAAAGCAACAGAGTCTACGGATGTTCGAGCTGGTCCAGAAGCATCCACCACACTGGCCTCCTTTTGTGCCACCAAGCAAGCCAGAGGTGACAACTACAGGAGCAGGTGCGGTACTGACTGAAAGCAGTGTGGCAGAGCCTTCTTCCTTGGCAGGGAGAGCAGTCATCGCAGGAGCAACAACTGCACTTTTCTAAGGACAAAGTATTCGCCCCGTGATGAAACGCCTTATTCTTACAGAATATCAGCCCTGTATCCATCCAGACCACATACAATTGCTCACACAGAGATAATATATACACGTTTTCCTAATATTGCAAAATACCTTGAAGGACACATTTCAGAAAAGGGGGTTTTGGTGGGTTTTTTATGTTTGCTTGTTTTTTTGTCTGGTTTGGGGTTTGGGGGGAGTGGGTTTCTTGGCATTTTTTTAGTAAACAATGTCTTTAGAGTCTGAATTGTTTGATTTTTTTTTTTTTTTTTTATATTTTTTCCAGAACTTATTGAATCTACTGACAAGCTATTTGAATTGGAAGAAGAATTTGAAATCCTGACTGTATGAAGGAAACTGTGGTGACCCTTCTGAGTATTGAACGTATTGCTAGTATTATTGCATTGACTTAAATCAAACAGCCATGTTAGCCCCGAAGTGCCTGAAATGACAGAAAACAGAGCACAAAAACCTGGTAGTGTCCAAAACTCCAACAGCCACAGTCCCTTCTGTCAGAGAGCTTCCCCAGATGGAAAGGCAGTAAAAGATCTCACAGTAAGACCCTTAAAGGGAACTTCTTTTTAATGTGTGTCTTTGCTGAAGACAAACGGACTGTTGAGATTAAGGTAAAAATAAGTCTGTCTGTGGGCTGTGTGTCTGGAGAAAGGGATAACACAAAATGGGTGTTTCTTGCTCTTGTATAATGCAATAGTTTAGTTCTTAAAGCAAAACAGTCTCCAGTTAAGGAGGATGTTTCTTTCCGTCCCCTCCTGTGGGCTGCATTGTTGGAAAAATACATTGTCTTGTTTAAAAGATCGACTGGATCAGAAGAAAATTGTTTCCTTGTTAAATATTTTAACATGTATTTGAGCAACCACACTTTATTACAAAAATGTTTCTGTGAAAGGAACTATGTCTAACGTATATGTTTTGCAATAGCCTTCCTGTTTCTGGGAAACCTCAAGAGGAACAGGAGCCTCAAATATATGATATCGATCATGACCACTGTTAGAGTTATGATATATTTCACCTTGACCTTAAAACTCGAATCATTAAAACTTAGGCTGACTTTTCTTTTGGAGCTAAAATGAGTCAAAGGTGGTTTAACTGTACCTTATTTATTATAAAAAAGATTTACACAAGTTTCTCTGTTACAGCACTTTATCCGTGCATCTAATAAATTTCTTAAGCTTTTCATAGGTTGTATGCTGCTATATTTTCTTAATTTGTTCGTGTGAACTAAATACAAACCAGGTTATCTTAAAACTTTTAATATATAGGCATATGCAAGTTACTTAATTGTTGTTTTCTGACCTGTTGCCTTTTGAAATCTGTTTTGGTAGAAGTGCCTTAATTCTGCAGGTTTATCAGAACAGCCTATGCAGTTTGGGTCCTAAGGCAGAGTGTCTCTCTAGCAGCCATAAGAAAACCAGCTCAGAATAATTAAAGGCAAAGATCTTTTAATCCATTCTCAAGTTCCTTTTTACTATCCGAGAGTCCCCGTGATGGTTGTTCTGTCACAGTGTTATGGATGTGAATCACAGTTTCATCTTCACCAATAAATGACAATACAGAGAATCACCAGCTGCTGTTGCCTCTCACTTGCACTTTGTGAGCAGGGCCAGAGTGCTTTCCAAGAGAACAGTTAACCAGAGCATAGTCCATCATGCTTGCCTTCAGTGTTTTAACCACAGTCTGGAAACCATACATTAGAAAAAATACCATTTTCTCCATGGATTAGCTGCAAAGTATTACTACTTAATACATGAATTTACTGTTCATGTAACAGCAATTGTAGCCCTCTGCTCCTACAGATGAAAATGAAGCCCTTGTTGTGAAATGCTCAGTCTTGAGCAGAGACTGCTAAAAAATGAAAACACCTAAGTTAAAATAAAATCGGTGGAGTGCAGTATACTTATTCCTTATGCAGCTCTTAGCTGTTACCTAAATGCTTTTCAGAGAGGAGGTCATGCTCCAGCCAATCTCCTGAAGTATTCCTGGGGGAATAAAAAGGAGCTGGTGACTGGAATTCCCATCTCGTCCACCTGATGGCAGACAGCTTGTGTGGGAGAAGGCTGGGCTTGCAGAACGTGGTGTAAGCCTGGACCTTGCCAGTGGAGCCAGGTTATCCTGACAATGGAAGCCGTTCTAAGGATAGTGGTGCTTAAAATGCGTAACGCTCTGGTCCTGGAAAAAAAAAATAATTACTTGTATTTGCATGTGTCCATGCTCAAAAATAAAACCAAGTCCCCGCAGTACCTGGCGGATGCCCTTTCTACAGCCCTGTGGCTGAAAGATTGCCATTTGGCAGTTACTTGCACAGATTTGCAAAAGGTAATGAGCTCCACTGTGTGTATACTGTGATCTAAGGTTGCCTTTGTGTCACCCAGCACGTAAAGACAACAGGATATGTCTGCAACGAGCCAGCGAAGGAGCAGAGTGGGTATTCTGCATGAAAGGATTGCTACTCAGGGACGGTAAGTGCTTTAAAGATATTTGCCAAACACATCCGAAGTAGTTCCTGATCTCTGACTATTCGAAGGAAGTTAAAGACAGGGACAGGACAAGGGGAATGGCTTTAACCTGACAGAGGGGAGATGTAGATCAGGTATTAGGGAAAAATCCTTCCCTGTGAGGGTGCTGAG
>NW_009939193.1:3060-9287 GCF_000696875.1 Nestor notabilis | reverse complement strand
TAGGTCTACATGAATACACTGAACAGCTTTTAGGAGTAAACTGGAAACTAGTGCAGCTTCAAAAGATGTAATCTACTCTCAACAAGCAGCATCACTAAGCAAGCCAATAATCACATTCTTCTCTAGCCTTCAGATCCTTAGGGTATTGCACTGTACTCTTCGATTTCCAGGTGACAATGGCGTGAAACACAGTAACAAGGTCCACATCCAATGACAAGGTCACAGTCTACATGCCAAATGTAAATGAGGGGAAAATAGAAAACAAACAAACAAACAAAAGGCACTCATAATCAATACTACAATGAGAGCATCCAGAAGACCCACAGGTAGCAATCCAGGCTGATGAACAAGCAGACAGAAATCTCCTCCATTATTTATAACTGTTACCTTCCCCCAAACTGCAATTGCCGTTATGTTTTCTCATCTAAAGTGTGCCTGGGCTGCTTAGTGTGATAAAAATTAACACCATACCTTGCTTGTGCTTGACGTTACAAAGTATTTCAGTAACACTCTGTGGCAGCACCCCTAGAGTCTAGCTGAAGTCTGAACAGTAACCGGAGAACACGAAGCTCTTGCACAATGTAAGTCAGGGTGATTACAGAACAGGGAACCACCTCTCTATTGCAGGGTGTGTTTCCCACATTAAAATCCCTGCGGTTTTGGATTTCACGCAGTGAGTGTATTTTAAACCGCTGCATAGAAATAGAGAGTAATGTGATTCTTACCCGCTTCAGCTCCCATGATAGACTGCTGAAGGACGAGCTGCTTAGGGAGAGAAAGCCTGGCTCGGCTCTCTATCGGGGTGTCAGGGACAAAGGTGACGGGCCCATGATCTGGGCAGTCTGATGGATACGCCTTGTCACACAGTGTGCACCCTGCAGAGAGGGGAAGGGACAACAGGGATTAAAAAGATGCAACAGCCCCCACAGCGCCATCAGGTTCCTCACATTATACTTTGCTGTGCTCCTGCCAAAGGCTGCTTCTATCTGGTTTAACTTGTCAGCTTTACTAGTGTAAAACTAGTAAACCAGGACAAACTAGCTTTTACTCAGAAGAATACAAAGCATACTATTACAGCTGGGCACTGACATACGTATCACCCATGTTACCAATCCTGTCCAATTCAGATCAAATGTGAGGATCTCCACATACTTTCCTGATGGTAAATTAATCACCTCTACTCTTGACTATCCCTACTGGGAGCAATCTAGCAATGGGACAGAGTCCACACTTCATGGCAAAACGGATGGTAGTTTTGCTGGAGCTGGCAGTAAATTCTGATGATGGAAGAGCCACTTTCTCTCTGACCACAAGTAAAATTACCTTTATTGGCAAAAAAACCCAAGCTATACCAAAGCAAACACTTTCTAACTGGTTATGTTTTTGGAATTTACCAGGAACACAAGAGTTTTCTTGCATGTAGAACCTCAAGGATATTAATGCAAAGGGACAGTAAAGTCTTCTTGCTAAAATTTGTCTAATTTGAACCTACAAATCCCCTAATTCCCATTTAAAATCAGACAATATGTGAATCTTCATAGCAGCAAAAAAGTGACCTTAGTGCTGCTTTTGAAGGACTGACTGCGCTAAACTCACACAGTATACCTCTATGGGATGCCACAGAATGGAACAGAAACAAAAGCCCAAGAAGAATCACTTTTCCAATCAATCATTCAGCAATAAGTACTGCTGAAAAACCAGCCACTGAAAGTCTTCTAATAAATCTAATAAATTCAGGAAAAAGTACAGCATAAAATGCTCTCATCTAGAAAAACGATGTCATTTTAATTCTCTATGAATGGAGCAACCAACACCTATACAGCAACCACCCTCCTGATAAATCATTCTTCTTCTGAAGAAAGATGCTCAGCTAATTACGCAAGATCTCCACAAAGACCTTCTTCAGCCTCTTGATGACCCAAGTCCAGTATAAAAGACCTATCACTGAAGTAGTCTTCAGTGGGCAGAAACAGTAGCTCCATTATTAGTTGTTTAAAGAACTTTTAGGGACAATATCTTCATACATCAGGGTACCAGAATCTGTCCCCATACAATGTACAGTGTAAGCAACTGCACAATTACAGATAGGAAGGTACTTAGAAAATTATTAGGTAGAGTTTATACAAACATTGCTTCATGTGCACAGATGACATGTAGGAGTACAGCACCAACAACTGGACCTGACTAATGAGAAGCACTAATTGGACCCATTGTTTTTAAGCACTGCCTAGCACACACCACTGCAGGTCTAGTCCCAGGGAGAGGCAAAGAGGAAGAAAAGCAGTATCTAGGTGTGTGACACCTCCACTTAGAAGGGTTTTAAGGATTCCTACATTTTTAAGAAGTTGGAACAAAAAATCCTCCATTCTACAGAAGCGAGACACACTGTTTCCTTTCCACTTCTGTCCTTGCCAAATCATAAATAAATTTAAAAAACTCACAGTGATTACTTCTCTGATTTGGGTACATAGAACTCCAAGCAAAGATCAAAGAAAGGGCTACTTAAAAGTTTCACAAACATTTAGGACTGTAGCAAAGGCACACTGCTTCCTTCCTGCTTAGAACTACAGTATAAAATGTTTTCTGAAAAGGGCCCTGACTCCTGCCCCTCTCAGTAAGGAAAAACCACCAAGAGGCTCTAAAACAACTCCTGCTCCTCCTTGCTATCACTTGTCTGGACACAAATTCATGTTTTATTCAGGAGAAGTTTAAAAACAACAAAAAGTTAAAATTCAAACCTTCCTAAGTCAAAGACCTATTTTGCAAACCACATGAAAGCAGTAGGCATGCAACAGCCACTACAACATCCTACCAATGGGGACCATCATCTGGGAAACAGGACTGTTCTAAGTGTCGTGACAAGAGGCTGGCACATCAAACCTCACTTAGGTAAAAAGGGGAAGTGATTTCACCATGGGCATGTTGGATATCATAGTATTTTGACCATTATTTGTTCAACATGCAACAGATCCGTGTAAGAATTTCTGAGTGCATCAACTGTAAAACTCTTCCTCTAGGAATCCCCCAGAGTAAAAGTTTTAATTCAGATTCACTTTGCACTAAACTGCACCTCTCCCATTGCTAACCAAGGCACTATTTCTTTCCATTCCTTAAAAAATGTTCTGCAGGCAAAGCTTGTCACAAGGCTCAGCACTCAGCAATGCCAACACAACTAACAAAACTGAATATAAAAACTGGCCTTACGCGGTCTCTTCTCCCAAGTAACAAGCAATAAGACAAGAGGCAACTGCCTCAAGCTGCACCAGGGGAGGTTTAGACTGGATACTAGGAAACATTTCTTCACAGAGAGGGTGCTCAGGCATTGATACAGGCTGCCCAGGGCAGGGGTGGAATCATCATCCCTGGAAGTGTTCAAAAACTGTGCAGATGAGGCCCTCAGTGACATGGTTTAGTGGTGGCCTTGGCAGTGCTGGGGTAATGGTTGGACTTGATGATCTTAAAGGTCTCTTCCAACCTAGCTGATTCTATGATTCAGTGGCAGGAAGCCAGACATGCCGTAGGTGGAAGTGCCAATCTCTCTCCCACCAAATGCGAACATCGCAGTTCTCCAGCACCACTCTTTGAATGATGTCAGGACTGAGAGAGTGCAATGTCCACTGTTCCTCTCTTCCTAGGAGATCAACTAACCTCTGGACTGAAGTCCTTTGATAAGAATAATCGGAAATATTTAAACTTCCCTCCCTCTCTGCTCTTTTTTCCAGCAGGTCCTGTTAAGAACAACATTTTCATGATGGTTGTTCGTAGTTCAATAAAAGCTTTGAAAAATCACATGATGTCATACTCAACAGCTATACCTGCTTGATGAAATGTATGGCTTCTTGTGGCATTTTACTGTGTTTTTTCAATGGAGCAAGAGTCATTTGTGATGTGACTTTAAAAACCAAAACTCTTATTGCAAAGGGTAATATCAGCACACCACAAAAGGCTAGAGGTTCATAAAAAACCTCAGCTTTCAACCTCAAGGCAATATGGAAGATGGATACAGAAAGAATGACACTAAAACAGCCTATTATGTCCACTTCCAAATACTGTCATTTCAGCGTGGTTAATCTGCCACTGCAGATGTTCCAGCTTTCGTGGATTTGTTAAATAACTATGTTTCTTCAACCAGAAGAGTCCTGTCCTCCCACCACACAACAGCTACTTAAACCCTACCCCGAGAAAGCAGGAAATGCCCACTCACATATGGTAAACAAGGTTGCCATGTTCTCCTTGTTCGAATTGGAGTCTTCCATTTGCAGAGAGGACGGTACGAAGGCAAGATTGTCTGCAGACACATCCACGTGACTTGGGCCCATGGCCACTTCCTGATTCATGGAAGAGCCCGCCACTGGCTCGAGGCTGAGGCCCACTTCGTGCAAGGCTACCGAGTCCAGAGAAGCTAGGTTGTGTGAGGTAGAGAGCGCCACACTCACAGAGTTGGTGCTCATGGCCACAGTATGAATGGAGTCATTTAGTGTGCTGTCCGGTATTCCTGCCACCCGCCCGGCCATGTGGTCGGGCTCCATGACGACAGGGAGTTCCAAAGTGCTACCGTGAATGGGAATGACACTGCCGTGTCCCACAGGGTCCGATGCCAAGTTACTCCCCACCGTGTCTACAGTTAAAGGTTCGTGGCTCCGGGAGCCGTTTGGGATTTGCGAATGATCCCTGGCTACGTCATCCATCGTAAGCTCCTCTGCCATCCCATCGGTAGAGATGGGGCTGGTGACCCTCGATACACTCTCCATAGTGATCGTTGTATCCAGCGCTACCTCATGGCTGTCACTAGGGTGCAGATTTTGAGCACCGTGGGTGTTCACTGTGCGGGAGTCCATGGAGACAATCCCTGGTTCCAGCCCCACAGTTCCACTGGGCTGGTAGGGATCTAGGGCTGAGGGATTGCTGGGGACTGACAGTGCCGGATTGCTATCCACATTTATAGTGTTGGGATGGATGTACTGAGGCGGAGGTCTGTCAGCCAAGTAAGATAAGATACCTGATAGAATGAGAGGGGGAAAGAGAAGAGAGTGAGATGATACCAGTTTTTACATCTTGAACAAAAATATCCCACCATCACAGCATAGCATGTTCAGACCTAGATCCTTGAAGACATGTTCTTCACACTATGTCCAATTAAAAACCACTAATTCTAAAACATGGCTCACAAACATATGCCGACCCAACACTCTTGTCAAAGCATCATTTGACAACAAATACAGAGCTTCCACCCAACAAGGCGACTCTCTAGTTGTATGTCAAACCGTGAACAGCCAAGCAACAAGCTTCCAGCAGCATTTAACCTAGGCTCTTCAGTTCAAAGACTGAAACACATTCCTTAAGAAACAGCTCACAAAGGATGAAGGACTGATAGTGGAATCTAGTATTTGATAATCCCTGGTTCATCTTTGCTAGAAGTAGATACAGTTCTCCAGGATGCATCATTTTTGCTTAGGTATTTAACAATGACTACTTCCTTCCTCTAAGACTAAAGTGACACGACTGTCCATCTCAGAGATCATCAATTGCAATTCTGAAGGACCAAGATAAGGTCTCTCAAAGGTATTGTGAGTCATCTGCTCTCTTTCCTTACCTGAAAACTATGTTATTTCTCCTGAAACAATAGCCCAGTTAAATTTAAATCAGAAACCCTGACATCTTTTCTGGTAGTTCTGGAAAGCTTCTCTACATCAAACAACCTTGGAAGCTAAGATACAAAGAAACAAGAAGCTGTATTTACATGCTACCAACTTCTCATGTTGGATAAAGCTTAAAAAAAAATAATCTTTGGAAGAAATACATCAGCACATTCCAGTAAACAGCAGTGGCAGAGATGGATTTTGCAGATTCTGCAAGATCTGAGTCAGCACATTTCTTTTTGGCCTTGAACCCTACCAGCCATTTGTTCTGTATAAGTGTTCCATTCAGACACGTCCATTATTACAAGGATGCAAGCATGGATACTCTTTCTACAACATAACCCCATTAAAAATGGCTAAGCCAAGAAATGGACAGTTTAATTTAACCAGCTGCATCAAGTATTTCTGCATGCAATGCTGCCTTGTGGCTTGAACAAGGAGGATCCATGACAGCAGTAAGATGACTGACAGAAAAGCCCTATGAAACCTCGGGAAAACATCACACAATCTAGAAAGAAAAAAGAACAACACATTTCTGCATAAATTTTCCAGCTCAGAAGAATGGCAAATACCTTTGGTCCCTAAATG
>NW_009939193.1:276-3029 GCF_000696875.1 Nestor notabilis | reverse complement strand
CTCTTCTCCTCTTCCCCCACAGAACAGGCAGGTGTGTAATGCAGTAGGAAAGGTTACTCCTAAACAGCTGGTGAGCTCAGCCACTAGTCAGCAGGTAGCTGGATGAGATCTGGGCTGATGTATTTCTTTTCCTAACCTAGGCCGAACTAACAACACTCACTGGGTGACCTTGAAGAGGATAAACATTTATCTACCCCCTTCCACCCTGTCAATCTTAGCCACAAACCAAGGATTACATTTAAAGCTCAAATTTCTGTGTCTTCATATATTAACATATAAAATTCTACATTTATACTCTGAAACACATGTGAGACAGGACTCGTGATAGAAATCAGCATGTTAGGCCTTTGAAAATCAACCTTGACTAAAAATGAAGAAAACTATGTAATAGGCTAAATGGGTGGGAAAGAGCCCAAGCTCCTCAGCTGATGGCTTGCACTTTTTGACCTCTGAACTACTGCAACCTACTATTATGCACATATTAAGTATGGCTTCAGACTACAGGAGGAAAAAAAAAAAGAAACAGCTTCCAAACTGCAAGCCATCTGAGGTACAAAACAGGCATGCTTTGTTTTCTGTTAATATTTAAAACAAAGCAGCAGGAGGAGTGATAAGAGGTTAGGTTTAAGTAGAAAATTACCTACAATTCTCTTCATACACATGCATAGCAATATCAGACCTGAAAATAAAGGCATGTAAATGACACAACAGACTCCAGACAAACCCAGGGAATTTACAGCTCTGCAAAACAGCCAGTCCCACATGTTTCAGGACAGAAACAGGTAGATCTTAATTTAATATATATCGCTCTTTCCATCTATCAGTACCACACTACTTACCAGGTAGTATGTGTCTGAAATAGCTGCTCTCCAGGTGAGGGTATGGTGGTGGAGGTAGGGTGTAGTTTCTCTCTGGTATACCACACATCACTCCTCGATCCCCAATACCCATTGGGAGCATCAGAGACAGAGCAGAGGGCAAGGAACTCAAGGAGGGGCCCAAGTTTGGAATTGCAACAGGCAAGCCTGCAAAAGAAAATGCCCATTTAAATTCAGTGGAAGTACTTGAGTTTACAAACACTCAAGCTAGCAAAGAGGTTACTAATTCCTCAGGAGCTCCCTATGGAAGTACAGTATGGTACTGTCAAAGTAAGGTGGCAAGCTTCAAAGAAAGGATCACAATTATCTCAACACCAAGGGACATGCCTGACTGTGACTAGATCTTTTTTTGATACATTTTGTAGGGACTCTCTCTACTTCACAGCTGTAATGGATTTTTGCCTCTGTAGCCCCCTAAAGAAAAGAGCTAGGAAACCAGTTCTGCTTTACAGGTGAAAAATCATTACTTTCACCTGGCAGAAGACAGGCATACACAGGGACAGCTTATATTTCAAAGGATTACACTACTACCCACCCACAGTGCAAACCACCCCATTAGAACAGAAACGAGACTCCCATTAAGGCATAAGTCTGGTAAGCACACATCCCTTTTGCTTTGCCCACCAATGTCTTATGCTCTACCCTTTTCCATACCACCTCATTTCCTGCTACAAAGACATGACTTGCTCTCAGAGCAAACACTTGCTACCTAGTTATGAACACTGGTGTGCCAGTCAAACACCGAGCACGAGCTGCAGTACCCTCTGTGGGAGCTCCCCCCGTTACCTGGTGCTGGTATGGCGTTGTGAGTGGGTGACGCTGCCAACCCCAAGTGACTCCCCGAGACCGGCAGGGCATTGCTCACAGAGGACGAGGTCAGCTGGTCCATCCCTACAGGACTCAAGTTCATTTCATTCATTCTGAGGGCAGGGAACAGAAAAGGGAGGGGAAAAAGGGAAAGGGAAGCAAGAGCATTCCTTATTACTGACTGTACTGTACTGAGGAAGGGCTGAGCAAACAAACTCAGAATCAGATACTAATATGTTAAAAACTCTGCCTTAGAAAGCTAAGCATAAAGTACATCAGCCACTCACAATTTGATCACATAATGACCAATACATATTGATCATATCAGATAGCAGTAACCAGGATTAAAAAGCCAAGACAAGTCAGACCATAGCTTTTTCCTTGCCATCCAGAAAACAAAGTCTTACTCCCAGTAGTCAAAGCCACTGTGATTAAAGTATTGTGAACACAGATCTATTTGCAAGCTGAATGTCACAACTATTTAGACAATGACACCTGATTTATATTTTATGACTTCTGGACACCACGTTCATGTTCAAAAAACAAACCTCTGGGGAGAGAAGGGGGAAAGATCACTTAAATTTGTAATGGACACAAACCTCTAATTCAAACCACCGGTTCAAACCAGGCCAGTAGTGACAAGAGTCACCGCTGCAGAGTTTTAACAGGCTGCCTCAGTCTGGTTCTGCAGATACATCACATGCTCCTACCACATCAAAAACTGGCACCACGGATGACATTGTATTTCAGAGCAAGCAACCAGTCGTTCCTGAGTGCCTGCAACCTCTTAAGCTACTGAAGCGGGCACATACCACACGCATGGCTCTAATGCTGCAGAAAATTCCAGGCTGCCCAACAGCCCAAATCCCCAGCCTTGGGAGAAACCACACCACATCCCTCCCCTGGGGTGTCAAGCTGCACATACAGCCTGAACCAGTCAGTCCACGGGGATGGGGGCACGGAGGAGACACGGTCACCTCTCACCTGCCAACAGCGCTGCAGGCTCTGCCCGCCCTGGCACCCCTGCCCACACTCCAGCTCCCACCAGCGGTTCCTAGGGCCAGACAG
>NW_009939193.1:0-246 GCF_000696875.1 Nestor notabilis | reverse complement strand
CCCCCAGCTGCAACCCCCCACACTGACTGCGCTTCTCACATGCCCTCTGCAAGCAGCAGGCCCCGGCTTTGCAGTACGGACAGAGAGCTGGAGCTGGGGTTGCCACTCGGGCAAGGAAAGGTACCGCTCACCCGGGGGAAACAGCCGAACACACCGAACTCACGCAACTTGACCCAAAGGTCTGAGCCGCACAAACGGAGACACCGACTTTCACGTCGCTCCTGACCAGTTTTCGCATCGCAAAAC